>NC_089839.1:305913954-306103954 GCF_035609145.1 Eleutherodactylus coqui
AATCAGACGCACCCAGCTACGTTTTACTCCTGGCTTCGCCATTTGCTTTCCTTAATTGGGAAAAAAAATACCTGCTCTGCCACAGTTAACAACTCTGCTACCCTCACGTTCTGTGACACATTAGCAGGAAAACAGCACAGTTATTAAACTTCTCATGTTCATAGAATATACGCAGTGCTGCCTTTTGGTGCAAAAAAACGGAAAATAATTCTATTTGTCCTGCCTTTGTCCGTCCTAAGGGCGGTGGACACGTGTCGGCTGCGTGTGCAACCTGTAAAAATCAGACGCACCCAGCTACGTTTTACTCCTGGCTTCGCCATTTGCTTTCCTTAATTGGGAAAAGAAATACCTGCTCTGCCACAGTTAATAACTCTGCTACCCTCACGTTCTGTGACACATTAGCAGGAAAACAGCGCAGTTATTAAACTTAGATTATTCATTCACTAGAGGCAGTGGGGCCTTTCGTTTTCAAAAAAGGGAAAAAATTATATTTGGCCTGCAGTCTTGCACCAATTTATTAGCTGCCTGTGAAATCAAATCACTGGTAATACAGCATGCTGAGGGGTAGGGGTAGGCCTAGAGGACGTGGACGCGGCCGAGGACGCGGAGGGCCAAGTCAGGGTGTGGGCACAGGCCAAGCTCCTGATCCAGGTGTGTCGCAGCCGACTGCTGCGCGATTAGGAGAGAGGCACGTTTCTGGTGTCCCCACATTCATCGCCCAATTAATGGGTCCACGCGGGAGACGGTTATTAGAAAATGAGCAGTGTGAGCAGGTCCTGTCCTGGATGGCAGAAAGTGCTTCGAGCAACCTATCGTCTACCCGCAGTTCTGCGCCGTCCACTGCTGCCAATCCGAATCCTCTGTCTGCTGCTCCTCCTTCCTCCCAGCCTCCTCACTCCACTACAATGACACCTGCTCAGGAGCAGGAACACTCCCAGGAACTGTTCTCGGGCCCCTGCTTAGATTGGGCAGCAGCGGTTCCTCTCCCACCAGAGGAGTTTATCGTCACTGATGCCCAACCATTGGAAAGTTCCCGGGGCCCGGGGGAAGAGGCTGGGGACTTCCGCCAACTGTCTCAACAACTTTCTGTGGGTGAGGAGGACGATGACGATCAGACACAGTTGTCTTGCAGTGAGGTAGTAGTAAGGGCAGTAAGTCCCAGGGAGCAGCGCACAGAGGATTCGGAGGAAGAGCAGCAGGACGATGAGGTGACTGACCCCACCTGGTGTGCAACGCTTACTCAGGAGGACAGGTCTTCAGAGGGGGAGTCAAGGGCATCAGCAGGGCAGGTTGCAAGAGGCAGTGCGGTGGCCAGGGGTAGAGGCAGGGCCAGACCGAATAATCCACCAAGTGTTTCCCAAAGCGCCCCCTCGCGCCATGCCACCCTGCAGAGGCCGAGGTGCTCTAAGGTCTGGCAGTTTTTCACAGAGACGCCTGACGACCGACGAACAGTGGTGTGCAACCTTTGTCGCGCAAAGTTCAGCCGGGGAGCCAACACCAACAGCCTCACCACCACCACCATGCGCAGACATATGATGGCCAAGCACCCCGCAAGGTGGGACGAAGGCCGTTCAGCGCCTCCGGTTTGCACCCCTGCCTCTCCCCCTGTGCTCCAACCTGCCACTGAGATGCAACCCCCCTCTCAGGACACAGGCACTGCACCCACACCCTCACCTCCGCTGTCCTCGGCCCCATCCAGCAGTGTAGTTCAGCGCACCGTCCAGCCGTCGCTTGCGCAACTGTTGGAGCGCAAGCGCAAGTACGCCGCCACGCACCCGCACGCTCAAACGTTAACCGTCCGCATAGCAAAATTCATCAGCCTTGAGATGCTGCCGTATAGGGTTGTGGAAACGGAGTCCTTCAAAAGTATCATGGAGGCGGCGGCCCCGCGCTACTCAGTTCCCAGTCGCCACTACTTTTCCCGATGTGCCGTCCCAGCCCTGCACGACCACGTCTCCCGCAACATTGTACGCGCCCTCACCAACGCGGTTACTGCCAAGGTCCACTTAACAACAGACACGTGGACAAGCACAGGCGGGCAGGGCCACTATATCTCCCTGACGGCACATTGGGTGAATTTAGTGGAGGCTGGGACAGAGTCAGAGCCTGGGACCGCTCATGTCCTACCCACCCCCAGAATTGCGGGCCCCAGCTCGGTGGTGGTATCTGCGGAGGTGTATGCTTCCTCCACTAAAGCACCCTCCTCCTCCTCCTCCTCTGTCTCGCAATCAAGATGTGTTAGCAGCAGCATGTCGCCAGCAGTCGGTGTCGCGCGGTGTGGCAGCACAGCGGTGGGCAAGCGTCAGCAGGCCGTGCTGAAACTACTCAGCTTAGGCGATAAGAGGCACACAGCCCACGAACTGCTGCAGGGTCTGACACAGCAGACCGACCGCTGGCTTGCGCCGCTGAGCCTCCAACCGGGCATGGTCGTGTGTGACAACGGCCGTAACCTGGTGGCGGCTCTGCAGCTCGGCAGCCTCACGCACGTGCCATGCCTGGCCCACGTCTTTAATTTGGTGGTTCAGCGCTTTCTGAAAAGCTACCCACGCTTGTCAAACCTGCTCGTAAAGGCGCGCCGGCTCTGCGCACAATTTTCGCAAGTCCCACACGGACGCTGCCACCCTGCGCACCCTGCAACATCACTTTAATCTGCCAGTGCACCGACTGCTGTGCGACGTGCCCACACGGTGGAACTCTACGCTCCACATGTTGGCCAGGCTCTATGAACAACGTAGAGCTATAGTCGAATACCAACTCCAACATGGGCGGCGCAGTGGGAGTCAGCCTCCTCAATTCCTTTCAGAAGAGTGGGCCTGGTTGGCAGACATCTGCCATGTCCTTGGTAATTTTGAGGAGTCTACCCAGGTGGTGAGCGGCGATGCTGCAATCATTAGCGTCACCATTCCTCTGCTATGCATCTTGAGAAATTCCCTGCAAACCATAAAGGCAGCTGCTTTGCGCTCGGAAACGGGGGCGGGGGAAGACAGTATGCCGCTGGATAGTCAGGGCACCCTCCTGTCTATTTCTCAGCGCGTACAGGAGGAGGAGGAGGAGCATGAGGAGGATGAGGAGGAGGGGGAAGAGACAGCTTGGGCCGCTGCTGACGGTACACCGGCTGATTGCCTGTCATCCTTTCAGCGTGTATGGCCTGAGGAGGAGGAGGAGGAGGAGGAGGAGGAGGAGGAGGATCCTGAAAGTGATCTTCCTAGTGAAGACAGCCATGTGTTGCGTACAGGTACCCTGGCACACATGGCTGACTTCATGTTAGGATGCCTTTCTCGTGACCCTCGCGTTGCACGCATTCTGGCCACGACGGATTACTGGGTGTACACACTGCTCGATCCACGGTATAAGGAGAACCTGCCCACTCTGATTCCCGAAGAGGAAAGGGGTTCGAGAGTGTTGCTATACCACAGGACCCTTGCGGACAAGCTGATGGTAAAATTCCCAGCCGACAGCGCTAGTGGCAGAAGGCGCAGTACCGAGGGCAAGGTAGCAGGGGAGGTGCGTAGATCGAGCAGCATGTACATCCCAGGCAGTGCAACAGTCTTTAAGGGCCTGGCCAGCTTTATGGCTCCCCACCAAGACTGTGTCACCGCTCCCCAGTCTCGGCGGGAGCACTGTAAAAGGATGGTGAGGGAGTACGTAGCGGATCGCACGACCATCCTTGGTGACGCCTCTGCCCCCTACAACTACTGGGTGTCGAAGCTGGACACGTGGCCTGAACTCGCGCTGTATGCCCTGGAGGTGCTTGCTTGTCCTGCGGCTAGCGTCTTGTCGGAGAGGGTGTTTAGTGCGGCTGGGGGAATCATCACAGATAAGCGTAGCCGCTTGTCAACCGACAGTGCCGACAGGCTAACACTCATCAAGATGAACAAAGGCTGGATTTCCCCAGACTTCTGTTCTCCACCAGCGGACAGCAGCGATACGTAAGCAATACGTAGGCTGCACCCGCGGATGGAAGCTACGTTCTCTCTCACCATCCAAAACGGGGACATTTCTGCTTCATCAATCTGTGTATAATATTCCTCCTCCTCCTCCTCCTGCTCCTCCTCCTGAAACCTCACGTAATCACGCTGAACGGGCAATTTTTCTTAGGGCCACAAGGCTCACTCAAATAATTTTTCTGAACAATTTTTATAAGTTTCAATGCGCTTAAAAGCGTTGGAACTTTAACTTGAACCAATTTTTCGTTACACTGGGCTGCCTCCAGGCCTAGTTACCACTTAAGCCACATTAACCAAAGCGATTAATGGGTTTCACCTGCCCTCTTGGCTGGCCATGGCCAATTTTTGGGATGTACATTAGTACTGTTGATACAGCAATTTTTGTGGGCCCTCGCCTACAGTGTAATCAAATTAATTTTTAGCCCACCTGCATTACAGCTGACGTTACATCCGCTGTGTTGGGCAATGCAATGGGATATTTTTGTGTACCGCCGGTGGGTTCCAGGGAGCCACCCATGCTGTAGGTGCACACGGAGTTTTTAATACATCTGTACACTTGTAAAGAACCCCAATCTGACTGGGGCATGCAGTGTGGGCCGAAGCCCACCTGTATTACGCACGACATTACTACCTCAGCTGTGTTGGGCAATGCAATGGGATATTTTTGTGTATCGCCGGTGGGTTCCAGGGAGCCACCCATGCTGTGGGTCGACAGGGACTTCACAATAGGGAGTTGTACCTGCCTGTGTCTATGAATTAAAAAGCCCGGTCTGACTGGGGCATGCAGACACCTTGACAGAATGAATAGTGTGTGGCACATAGGTTCCCCATTGCTATGCCCACGTGTGCAGCTCCTGATGGCGGTGGCACAGGATTCTATTTCTCATTGCTTCTGTACAGCATTGTGGGCTATCGCCCCGCCACTTTTAAAGAGGGTCGCTGCCTAGCCGTGCCAACCCTCTGCAGTGTGTGCCTGCGGTTCCTCCTCATGGCAGACGCACTTCTAAATAGACATGAGTGTGGCGTGGCATGAGGGCAGCTGAAGGCTGCGCAGGGACACTTTGGTGTGCGCTGTGGGGGGGAGGGGGTGCGGTTGGGCAGCATGTAACTCAGGAGAAGTGGCAGTGGAGTGTCATGCAGGCAGTGATTGTGCTTTGTTGGAGGTAGTGTGGTGCTTAGCTAAGGTATGCCATGCTAATGAGGGCTTTTCAGAAGTAAAAGTTGTTGGGAGGGGGGGGGGCCCACTCTTGCCGGTATTGTGGCTTAATAGTGGGACCTGTGAACTTGAGATGCAGCCCAACATGTAGCCCCTCGCCTGCCCTATCCGTTGCTGTGTCATTCCCATCACTTTCTTGAATTGCCCAGATTTTCACACATGAAAACCTTAGCGAGCATCGGCGAAATACAAAAATGCTCGGGTCGCCCATTGACTTCAATGGGGTTCGTTGTTCGAAACGAACCCTCGAGCATCGCGGGAAGTTCGTTCCGAATAACGAGCACCCGAACATTTTGGTGTTCGCTCATCTCTAATTATTAGTATTATTAATATAATGCAGCATCTCTACAAACTGCAGTACTTAGTGGGGATAACTAGTGATGAGCAAAATGAACGAGGCAAACCCTGTTTTGGGTTGAAGTTCAGTTTGTAGTGAACCCGAATGTCTGTTGGTTCATTCTGGTCGAACTTAAAGGGGTTGTCCCGCGACAGCAAGTGGGGTTAAACACTTCTGTATGGCCATATTAATGCACTTTGTAATATACATCGTGCATTAAATATTGGCCATACAGAAGTTATATACTTACCCCTTCCCGGTGCTGGCGTCCCCATCTCCATGGCGACGACCAAACTTCTCCTCTGGTCGCACGAACAGTCGCACTTGCGCACTGAAGATTCCTCTTCTGGATGGTCCGGGCTCACGAGCTGCGTCCTGGCTCCTCCCTCTTCTCCGCATCATCGCGTAGCTCCGCCTCCGTCACGTGGTGCCGATCAGCCAATGAGGTGGCTGTAATCGGCAGTGGAGCACAGACTGGAGAAGAACATCCACAGTGCACCATGGGAGAAGACCCGCGGTGCACCGTGGGAGAAGACCAGCGGCGCCATCTTTGAAAGAAGAATCTTCAAAGCTGCAGAACGAGGATCCAGGTAAGCGAATTAAAAAAAAAGTAAATAAATAACAAATGGATGCGGTTTTACTGTCTACTAAGGTGGGGTCTGTGTAAAAAAAAAAAATTATGTTTCGGCGCGGGACAACCCCTTTAATAGAAAAAAGGTGGTGGTTTTCCTCCGGTGGCTCAGTGGTTAGCACAGTTGCCTTGCAGTGCTGGGATCCTAGGTTCAAGGACAACATCTGAATGGAGTTTGTACGCTCTCCCTTTGTTTCATAATAATTACCTTTATTTATGTAGCATATAAATATTACGAAGCACTTTTGATCATTTCCGTCCCCAGGAGGACTCACAATCTATATTCACCTATTAGTATGTTTTGGAGAACAGACAAACTCTGTGCAGCGGTTGTCATTGGTCAGATTTGAACCTAGGACCCTAGCATTGCAATCTGTTTTATGCTTAAGACCTGTTGGGTAACCCTTTGGTGCTCATGCCCATCGATGGAGCGGGAATGCTCATGCCCATGGACGCCTGCGGTTTTATGCTGCAGGAATCCAGCGGGGATAAACAGAAAAGTCCCCGTTTGCGATCGCAGAAAAACACACTTTTTACAGCATTTTTCCGTGGTTTCCATTAATACTATATTAATGGAGACCTCCCGCCGTGAAAAACACGGTAAAATAGAACATGCCACGATTTTTTTTCCCGCAGCGTAAATCCGCGGCAGAATCCAGCCTATGAGGACTGAGCTATTAGGTTCAATAGAACCTGATAGATGCATTATTGAACTACGGATTTACACCGCAGGGAGTGCGGCATAAATCCGTCCGTGGGCATTAGCCCTAAAGGTACGAGGCAGAAACTGGTTTCAGAAGTTATTGTCAAGAGAGGCTATTGGATTTTAATACTCAACACTAGATATCCAGCTGGTCTTAACTATAGAACAGGTTTGATGTGCCTTTAGTGATAGCTTTTACTGTTAATGCTCGTTATTGTCATTACGCTCATTATGCTAATTGTTATGTTAGCCATTATGCATTTCATTTATAGGTATTTATACTTGTGGATTCTACTATTGTGCTATCTTATGAAGAAGGCTCTCTAAGCTGACATGCATAAGCGTTGTTTTTAACATGTTCACATCCACCTTTTAAAAGAGTCTTCAATGACAATGTATTGTTTTATGGTGCTGGAGTTCACTTCATTCACCTTATTGCTAATTCCCTGGCATCTGGCCTGGTGTTTCCTGTTCTCCGCCTGTGATACATACGCTAGAGAATATTACTTGGACCATGGGTGGTACACTTTTTTGGTTTTGGCAAACTTTCCGAAAGTTTGCTCAACACTATTGACAACAACAGGCCAGCCGGTCGATGAGTAGCACCCATTTTTGTTTTAGCCACAAATATGTTGTGAACAGTTGGCACACCCCTTCTCCCACTCCTTTTTGGAAGGTCATGCGAAGTTCATCAGATGCTGTATCAACCGAGGAGCTCTAACTGGGACATACCAGGAAACCAGGAGACTGGCAACATGTTTCAAGTTGGAATCTGACCTGAAGACGTTTGTGAATATTTAAAGGGATTGTCCAGGGAGGCAAAATCCTTATCCAGACCTGCTGTATCGGATCCTTCACCTTTGGCCTGGTTCCAGCACTTGCTCATGTACCATGGGCTCTTTCTGTGTCCATCACATCATTGCACTCTCATCCAGACTCCAGCTACTCAACCTATTCCTTTGGCCCAGTCAGCCTTTTGTTCACCCAGCCATTCAATGATCCATTTATACAACGTTTTCAATTATTAGTTAAACACTTGGGTGACAATAGGTGAGAATTGGTTAAAAATCTGAGGACCACCCCCATTTTAAGCTAGTCATATACCTTAGAGTAATGTCAATGAATGCTTATGCAAAACCTAATGAGTATGGCAGCCAACCAAATTTTCCCATATGGTATATGTTGAGGGATTTTAACATGTCCAACCTTGGTCTTTAGTGAAAACACCAAGCAAACTTTGTCCAGTTGAATGTGTCCATTCGATGGGGAGGTTAGTGGAGCCAACAGGTTTCTCATGTGCATGACCAGCATTAGCTGAAGCTAAGTGTTGACCTTGATATGAGGCAGTTAGAGGGTCCTGGAGTGATTTCCTCCTTATTTTAAGATGTTCTTGCTAATTTACAGCATCGTCGCACATACAGTACCTTCACTTGTTCTTTAATATGTAACCTTTGACCAGATCACCAATATAATATATCTTACTATATATTTGAATTTCAAATTAAATGATCTCCCAAAAATATTTAAAAAATGACCCAAATTACTGATCTTTTTCATCCACTCCTTTCTCCAAGTTAAAAAATACTCTCCAACCTATCTATGAACTTTAGGTGCACTGCTATTAATTGACGTGCCTAACCCTCCAGATTATACATGATCATATCCAGGCTGCTATACAACTCGGATTTGTTGACTTTAACACTTGATTGCTAATCCATGATTAGCCAATATGCTATGCATTGAACTTCCTAAACTTTGCTTTCCTTTGTAGGAAGTGTCAAACGATTTTCCAAATCCCAGATAAGCAGTGTCCACAAAAACACCTTGATTCAACAACCCCGTTAAGGTAAACAGCAGAAATCCCTACAATCTGTTTAACATGTTGATTAATTGATGCACACATGGCCCTACATCCTTGTCATTACTGTTAGATGTGGGGTAAATAATTCACCTTGAATGATAAATATACCCTCACTGACAAAAAAATAATGCAGCAAGAATAAAAAAAATGGTATACCGGGTAATTACAAAGGATCTTCCCAATTTGATACACTCATAACTAGAGATGAGCGAACGTACTCGTTTAGGGCGATTTTGCAATTGAGCACCGCTTTTTTCGAGTAACTGACTACTCGGGCGAAAAGATTCGGGGGCGCCGGGGGGCGGCCGGGGGGTAGCAGTGGGGAACAGGGGGGAGCTCTCCCCCCCCCCCACTCCCCTCTGCAACCCCCCACTCATCCCCAATGTAATGTCAGAATCTGGGGGAGAATGCTGCGACCCCCCAAGGTCAATGTGTTTTGCGCTATAACCTGTACAAAAGTGTATGCCACAGGGAAGGGATAACATACAAGCTCCATATGTTATACGTCAGCACATTTGCCCTCAGATGTTGCCACTGGGCCTCTAGATCCTCACACACAGGCTACCGAAGCTGGCATCCCTGCTCGTCCCATTAATGCTTGATCGGCAATAAATGTGCCGACCCAAAAGACCAAGGAAGCGTGTAAACCAGGTGGAGCCATTCCTGGGAACCCCTTGCTGCATTATCCTTATCATTATGAACAATGGCTGTTGGAAGCCCTACCATGACATGTAACACATATGGCCACATGATTTTAGACACATACCGCTGAGCAGTTAGTGTCCCTTATACTACTACTAGGGGTGACCGACTGTTGTATGAAATGGCTCCCTAGATCATCACACCAGTAGTTGGGGTAGTGTGTCCCTCCACTGCAAAGGCAGAATTGAAGCAACCACCATGAGACCTCCATACTTGAATACGACCATCGTCGGCTCCTAACACAGAATCTAGATTCTTGATTTAAGATGATACGGTTCCAGTCCAAATTAGTCCAGTTTTCTTGCTCATGGCTTCACTGCAAATTAGGGCAATGGTGTTGGGGTGTTACTGGCAGGGCACATCATGGGCATTGTCTTCTACTTAGCGTTTAAAAATGGTCTGGGCAGAGACAGGGGTCTATAAAGAATGTGCCTCTGAGTCTGGATAGTGGACAACAAAGCTGTTGGATCTACTCGTGCTTGTCCGATGATCAAACTATCTTCTCTACTAGTGGTGGGCCATCTGCAGCCTTTTGGCTGTATATTCATGCCCTCATAGAACCACTGTCCCAACACCTCTTAACAGTATAGAATGGCCTAGATGGCGGGCAAATCGTTAAACAACCATGCTTCTTCTCTCATTCCAATGATGCGTCCCTTCTAAAAGTCTGTTAACCGGTCAAAATGTCTATGAGCAGGGGCGTAACTATAGAGGGTGCAGGGGATGCGCTTGCACCCGGGCCCAGGAGCCTTAGGTGGCCCATAACGCCTGTCTTCTCCATATAGGGAGCCCAGTATATGAATAAAGCATTATAGTTGGGGACCCTGTTACAGGTTTTGCATTGGGGCCCAGAAGCTTCAAGTTATGTCTCTGTGCAGCATGGTTTAGGTTTGGATACGGGTACAGATAGAGGGGGGGGGGGGGGGCGAGCTCACGTTTTGCATCAGGACCCCTGAGTCTTTAGTTACCCCCCTGTCTATGAGTGTATCATAGAGGCATGTGTAGCAGTCAATGATCTCTCAACAAGAAGTACACTACACAAAAGTAGCCCCTGAGAGCCTTTTTGTAGGGCAACAGGGGAAGTACTTTTATGGCCTCTGGTGGCAAGACCCAGCGTCTAATTGTCCCACAACTGCTATCATTTATATACTTACCTGAGTCATAGATGCATTCTGAGTTTTGTATCAATCCAACATTTCTATTTGAGTGCGTGACTTTTTTGGTAAGTGAGCGCATATATCCATTGTAAGACAGAGACTGAAGGTTAAAACTAATGAAATGCTCAAAAATCCACAAAAATATTTCAAAAATGCCCTACAGTAATGATCTTGAGGCCTTCTAATTATTGGGAAACAACAACTTCCTGTGCGCCTTCATAGTCAAAACACGCTGAGAATAGCCATTTCCCATCAACTTTTTGCTCTACGGCAAAGTAGGTCTTTTTTGCTCACAAGCTGTCTAAACTATTTCCAATGACATTGTAATCCGCAGGTCTTGGTTCTATTAACCCCTATGTTTTCAGGTTACGAGCGCTCGCACAAAATATTTCTTGCACAATTTTCGGCAGTTACATTTTTGTATTCTGCAGCTCAAACCACAAACCGGATTTTTTTTATTCATAAACCAAAATGATTTTCAGAGCAATTTTCTCACATCCTGTTCTTTGTAGACGAGGAGAAGAGCAATTTTGAGGCACAAACAAATGTCTGAAGGCAGCCCTGAGCTCATCACAGCTGTTGCTATGGGGTCTGGATGAATGTTTAGGGTCTGAGGCCATTACAGGCTTAAAAAACCCAACGTGGTTAATATCGGCTGCTCTTTGTTGCAGAGGGAAAGAAACTGTCCGTTATTTTTTTTTTTAGAAATTGTCTTTTCTAAATCTTTTAAAGGGAATGTATCACCTTATCTTTTACTAGTCAGAACCAGAGAGTGGGAGATTTTACTTTTTTCTAATTGTTTTTATTTTCTATTTGAAGATTTTTTTATTATGCTATCTGTACATGACTATAGGGCGGCCATCTTGCCTGAGCAGGGGTTAAAAACAGTAAGGCTTTATTCACAAAATCGCCGTTATAAAATGCTATCCGAAAATCATGACCATCTGAAGCCCTGGATCCCAATGCATTTGTTCAGATGGGCAATTTTTGGGGCTTTTACACTGACAAGAAAAGATAGGTGTGGACTAGAGATGAGCGAGCGTACTCGTTAAGGCAAAATACTCGAGCGAGTACATGCCCGAGTACATGCCCGCTCGTGAGAAAAGATTCGAGGGCCAGCGGGGGTGAGCGGTGAGTTGTGGGAGTGAGCATTGGGGAGCGGGAGAGAGAGGGAGAGAGAGAGATCTCCCTACCGTTCCTCCCCACTCTACCCCGCTGCCCCCCGCCGGCCCCAGAATCTTTTGGCATGAGCGGGCATGTACTCAAAAATGGCAATACTCGCTCGAGTATTTTGCCTTAACGAGTATGCTCGCTCATCTCTAGTCTGGACTAGAGATGAGCGAACGTGTTCGGCCCCGCCCCTTTTCGCCCGAACACCGAACTTTGCGAGGACTTCCGTGCTCGGGCGAAAAAAGTTCGGGGGTCGCCGTGGCAGCGCGGGGGGGGGGGGGGGGGTCCGGCGGGGAGTGGGGGGGAGAGGGAGAGAGAGAGGGCTCCCCCCTGTTCCCTGCTGCTGTCGCCCGCGCCGCCGCGCCTCTCCCCGCCCCCCGGCGCCCCCCGAATCTTTACGCGCGAACACTGAAGTCCTCGGAAAAGCCGGTGTTCGGGTGCGTAAGTACTCGTTAAGAACACGTTCGCTCATCTCTAGTCTGGACCTATCTTTGGCCGGAATATGGCAGACGGTCCCATAGACTCCTATGGGAGCTGCTGGAAAAAGGAGATGTGAGGGAGTTTAGCAGCGGTTCTGCCGCTGCTGGCAAGGGGTGGAGAGGGGGGCGGGAGTTTAACACACTAGCTCCCGCCCTGTCCTGCCCCCTCCCTTTGCCAGCAGCCGGCAAGGGGCGGAGAGGGGGAGGGAAGGGTTAAGGAGTTTAGCAAAGCTAAACTCTCTCCCGGATGATGGTATTCCGGGCTGTGGCGTATATATCCCACAGCCCCGGCTGTCTAAACGGGCGACACAACGAGAGATGCAGCTGCGACTTGGTCGTGGCTGCCTCTCGTTTATGTGATTTTTGGCCACAACGTGTGTGGCTGCTAATCGCATCGCCCATGAGAAGGACCCCTTATGCTTTACAGCTGAATTCATGGGCTATTCACACAATGAACAGGAGTTCATGCATTGACTTTTATGGAAGAGTGCTGTGGGTATACTCTGTGACCTGTGCATGGGAGGGGAGGAGGTGAGCTGTGACCATCGCCTATTGTGAATGGTGGACCCTGTGTTATCTATATATTGGTGTCCCATTTCATTGTAATCCTGTTTCTGTTGATAATCAAATGACAGCTGAGAAGCTCTGTCTTCAGAACAGGAAATGTCAGACTATTATTAGTGGTCAATGTGACGACTAGAGAATTTTAGGACTTTTAAAAATATAAATCACCAAGAATTATTTTAAAATATTCTTAACATAAAAAAACATAAAATTTATTCAATACGTCGTTTTCAGATAACATTTTCCTCTAAAGAGGTTGTGCCAAGTTATAATGTTATTGCCTACCTATAGGATAAGGGATAACTTTATGATTGTTAGTGGTCCAACCCCTAGTGCCCTCATGATTGGTGGAAGTCTGACCATTGAGAACCCCACTGATCCCAAGAAAAGGGTCCCAAAGGTCCCAACATGAATGGAGCGGTGGTGAGCCTCCATTCACTTCAATGAGAGTGTCGAAGATTGCCCAGCATTTGTACTCAGCAATCTCCTATACATATAATGAATCTCTGCACAGCCAAACAGCTGAACCAATCCGAACCAAATATGCAGCATAAGCGAATCAGGTGCTTCAGAAGATTGTAGACCGTGTTTCTAGGACTTACCATTCATGACATAATCACGAAAATAGGAAATAGAAAAATTGGAATAGAAAGACAATGGCCAAATGACTGGACCAATCTGCTCCAAATCAGGCCATATACTTACTGATATACTGATACAGGAGGGCAGGCATGGACACCACATATCCCCCATGTTGGTAAATGAGAGGTATATATACCTACCCCCCTGTATCAGTATATCAGTAAGTATATTGCCGTTTTCTGTCATTTCTTTGTCTGTTTTTATAGTTACTAGAGATGAGCGAGCACACTCGGTTAAGGCAGTTACTAGAGTGAGCATCGCTCTTCTTGAGTAACTGCATACTGCTCCAAGCAGATTCGGGGGGATGTGGCGGGTAGCGGGGGGGGGGGGGGAGAGAGACCACAGCGGGACTTCAATATTGGATTCCGGTGGTCACAGAGGGGTAAGTAAAGTTCACTTCATTATTGTAATACGGGGGGGGGGGGGGGGGGTCCGATTGAAGCGGGGTTGTCCAGCTACCCTTTAATTAAAATCTCTTCGAGACCCCACTGGCAAGACATCAAATTTCTGCGTATAACAACTGAGCCATTTTTCTTTACTCACCGTGAATGGACTCTGCTTTATCATATTTATTATGTTGGCTTCATATCTGTAGCAAAGTTTTTAACCACACATACAAACAACAAGCACATATACAAATTAGACTTGTGTGAAGTCGGGTAGTCCTGCTAGTATTTTGTAATTTATTTCCTTTTGCCTATTTAGCGCCAACAAATTCTGCAACACGGGGAATACCATCACTTATATCCGTCTCTGGACTCAACGGAGCCCACAATCTGATTCCCCTATATTAGACTTACCGCTACAGATAAAAATGATGTTGGACTTTCCTTGAAACATCTGCAGAGCATCAATCAACTCACCCTGGAAGCTTCCTACAAAATATACAACATTAATGCGATTTATAAATGTGCTTAACTTAAATAGGGTAATTGCTTGGAAATCCATAAATTGGCCACGTGAAGTGGCGGCTGTATTAAATTACATTACAGTCTTGCAGGTGGATCCTACTTTTAGTTCAGCTCGGGAAATAGGTATTATTTTCTGTGGCTGAGATGACAAACAATGCACTAACAAACAGGAGGGACAAATGAGGGTAATTCAAATGTGCAATTTTACGGCCTTCATCCTATTGATGCGATCATGCCATTAGTCAGAGCTTGCCAAATATCCGACCCGCAATTACTGAGAAGCTTCTCTGCTCTGTAGTGTTAATGAAAAGAGCCATGCATCCTACTTATAAAAAGAGCATCTAATGAATAGGATAAAGCAAGGAATTCATCCCTAATAAATAAAGCAAACAAAGGAAGGCAATGGGCACCAATAATGGTGAGTTACTGCTTCAGACTCCGCAACAATTATTAGAGACCAGGTTTAGCATTAGCTTGAAAAGCCAAAGGAGGTGAAGCTCAAGTGAACAGATGTTATTTATACTGGAAGATGGCAGAATAGGCCTTAAAGGCGCTGCCCTAAATTAGAGTTTTATGACATGCACTCATTTTCACAGTAGTCAAGCATTTACAACCACCTCTACTTGGCAGTAGAGATTTGATGGCTTCTTCTCAAGCTGGCCATAGATTGAAGAAGTTAATTGACCACAGGATCATTCCTACAAACTATCCCACCACCTGCAGTGCAGATTTTGTAGCTCAATAACAAAAATCTAAAATAATTTCTGTACTCACTTTTTACCCCATTCCATCTAGGTCTCAGGATTTGAACCTGTGACCTCCTGCCCTTCATACTGACCAGAAGCAGTTAGCATGCTGGATAGCGCTCCTGATTCGTAGTCTTGTGACCCTCATTCCTAGCCTCCTGTTCCATGTCTAGTCCACCCCATGTCTTGTACCCTCCCCAATTAGTCCCCTATATAGGCCTAGCCCCACCACTCCCTCTTTGCATGTTTATTGTGCCGTGTGCCTATAACCAAGCTGCTTCCCTTCATACCTGCCTCTCTAAAATTAGATTTTCGCCCCGCATTACCAAACCTCGGCCACCTCCTGACTCCTCTACTGCTTGAACCCTCTGTACTGCATTGCCATCTTGTGTACTAGACCTCGGCTACCTCCAGACTTCTCTACTACCTGAACCCTCTGTACTGCACTGCCATCTTGTATACCGAACCTCGGCTACCTCCTGACTCCTCTACTGCTTGAACCCTCTGTACTGCACTGCCATCTTGTATACTGAACCTCGGCTACCTCCTGACTCCTCTACTGCTTGAACCCTTTCTACTCCACCACCATCTTGTGTACCAGACCTCGGCTACCTCCTTACTCCTCTACTGCATGAACCCTCTGTACTACACCGCCATCTTGTGTACCAGACCTCAGCTACTTCCTGACTCCTCTACTGCTTGAACCCTCTGTACTGCACTGCCATCTTTTCTACCAGATCTTGGCTACTCTGTGATAATGCTACCCTCCCATAGCGGTTACAACAAGAGACTTCAGTCTCTTGGACGTGGGGCCTCACAGTCTCCTATATACTGTGGTTGACTTTTTTTCGCAATAAGAAACTGGATGTTTACAATAACTTGTTTTTATTCGTTACAAATAATTTAAAAAACATGTAGAAATCAACTTTTATTTATATATTTTAGCAATGTTACATAATAAATAAATATAGTATCTGTTCAGGCTTAATTGACGACGCAACATCCTCACATACCGGTCTTTTCGCAATTAAAACAAAAGCTAATGAGCTGTTTGGTTGCGGGGGGAGCGGGGAAGTACGAGATTCTCGGAAATCTCGAATGGGGGGGGTTCTGTGAGACTCCATGTCCACAGGTAAATGTTAACATAGATATATGATTATATCAGGAATGCTTTAATTCACTTTCTGTTGATTTTCTTTGCTCATCCGCTGGAAATTTCTTAAAACATCTACTACTCATTCACTAAAATAATAGTGATTATTTATACAAGATCGGTAGACCTCCGAGGATTGTTGTTTGGAGAGCTTCAGCAGTATATGGAGGCTGAAGGTTTACACTGAGCAATTATCACTCAAAATCATTCAAACGAGCGAAACAGAACGCTAATTGTTCAATTCAAATGCAGGCAATGCCTGAACGATGAACAAGAATCGCGAGGTTCTCATTCGTCGTTCAATTTCCGCCGGCATAAAAATCAGTGCGGCTCGCTTACTTGTTGGGCAGTTTAAACACCGAGCATTCAGTTTTTTACATAGGAATTTGAAACATTGAACAACAAGTGAGCAAGAACCACACGATTCTAAACAGGCGGCCCAAGAGCGGACGAGCTGCTGGCTTGAGGAAGACCCATAAGGGTCGAAACGTCACTGTATGTATTATGGAGGGATAAAGAGGAATGTTGCTGTTTTATAACACCACCTCTGCTGCCACGTATGTTTTCTGTTGACCTGATTTGGGGTCCATGGTGGCTATGCATTGATATCTCCTCACCATATATGGACGGAGGAAGTGCTGCTGACAATATCTTCTTCTTTGAGCTGCCGATGATGTCATCAGCTCGTTCACTCCGGCAAAGGAGAATTGTCCCGTGTAAAAGGGGCATTACATCTGTCAATGCCTCCATTGGTAAATTGTATGTAAGTTAGGTCTCCTCGAAACAGAAGAAATCTACTTCATATCAGGCCAAGCTAGACTCTTCCAAAAGTAAAAGGCTTCCTTACACTCTCCAGAGCTTAGTGATCTCAAACTGATCTCAATCTGTACCAACAAGGAGCAAGAACCCCAAAACTCCTTCCTTTAGTAGGACTCTCTGGTTCAGCTTCAGTTGTTCTGAACATTGCTTGTCGATAGACATTTGGGTTACTGGGAGACTATCCTGGATATCCATATTCTTATAGAGACCAAGGTCAGTACCCATCACAGCCAGTTGTGAGGCAAGTTGATAAATATGTAACCAACCTTTGGGCCCTTGTCCCAGATGTAGAAAGTTTATTACATTTTTATTGCGATATTTCAAGAATGAAGACCTTGCCTCCCTCCCAGAGTGTTGCGGCGAATGGCGAATGGCTGCTGCTCGCCTGCTCATGGGGTTGCAGTCGGATGCCACCACTATACACACGTTGCACAGCACTCCTCTGCCTCTGCTTGCTCCCAGGTCTCTGCTTGTAGGGCATGCTTGTGCTCCCCCACTAAACACCAGCTGGCATCTGCTATAACAGGCATCCTTTCGCCATGGAGGATACCTAAGCAATTGGTGTCATTTGCCATTGTGACAAAGCTCTGGTTTTGTGTATTACTGGTTTTGATCCATGCCTGTTTTGGACCATTTTTACTTCTCTGCTCCCTGACCTAGACTCTGTATTTTTGACTACTGTCTGCTGTCTGCCCCTACCTTTGGCTTAGAGCTCATTTACGTACCTGTGCTGCCAACCCCGAGTTTAGCTTATTTCTTTATTTTGCCTCAGTTCAGACCTGCCGATAGTCCGCCTCGGCTCATTGCAGCATCAACAACATAACTGAAATATCTATGTAACAGCTTGGGGACCCTGGACAAAGCTGGTATGCGTGAAAGTGGGAAAAACTGAGATCCTCAGGTGCTGCCACCTCAGGTAGCCCAAAGCCAAACTGATGTGTGTCAAGCCAGACCAACATCGGTTTCCCTGACACAGAGCATTTCGGTTTAGGTCTTGGTCAGACTAGCATTTTTTTGGTGCATGAATAGGTGCAATAAAAGAAATCGACTCTGATAGAACCAATGCTTTCTAATTAAAGCGCTAAATAATCACACCTGCAAAAGATAGGACAGCGTTTAAAAAAGCTTAAATAAGCCTTAGCTTATTTAATACATCACCTAGAAGTGCTGTCCGGCTGAAGCACGTGTTCTCGGGATTGAAAACTTCCCGCCTCCTAGAAGCACTGCCTCTGAATGGCTGAGCGCTGTGTCCAATCACAGCCATTTGGCAGGGATTTTCAATTCCTGGCCAGAAGAAATGAAGAAGAACAGGGGAGAAGATCTGTGGAAGCCAAACAGCGCTTCCAGGTAGTCTATTCTTTTTTTTTTTACTGCAGCTAGGGCTTATTTTCAGGGTAGGGCTTATATTTTTGAAGCTTCTCCTGAAAAACCCTCACTCCGGAGAGTCCCATCATCCCTGAACACTGTGACAGTGCTGTCCCATTGTTCAGTGATGAGGGGACTCCCTGCGGAGATGAAGGAATCCCCTGCCACAGCTGTCACAGCATTGGCAGAGGAGCGCAATCTTCTCCCTATGTTTTCAATTGGGGTGGTGCGGCTACCGCCGGTCCCATTGCCAACAAGGAATCCCCTGCGGCAGCTGTCACAGCCGCAGCAGAGGTTAGCGATCATCTCCCATTGCTTTCAATGGGGCTGCATTATTTATGTGCGATTTTAGCTTTGGTCACACATTTTTAACAAATGCGCCGTGTGATTGTTTTTTGTCTTTTAACGCGTCTATTCATGCACTACTGTCTACGGAGGCTACGAACGAAGTCTCTGACAGTAGTGTCAATGCAGCCCAGCAGCCTCATGGTCTCCCTCTATATAGAAAAGTAAATAATGACTTTCTTTCTTTGTCTTATGAGTTAATTTTTGTTCAATGTCCTTCAGTAATCTTCAAATACAATGTCTTCATTGCTGACAAATTCCCAGATTCCTCATATTTTCAGGCCTATTTGGAAGCGATGGTACAGCTCGTCTGTATAATAACACTTATATTTTTATCTTAGTGTTCTATAAATGTACCTCAGTGAGTAATTAGCGCTCAGTCAGGATACAATTTATAGATGTGATCGTATTTTATCAGAGAAATAGTTCTGCTCACGCATCCCATTACCAGGTAGTTGGTTCCATCAAGTTGGTAATGATCAACCATTTAGTCATTTTGGAGTTAAATCTGTTACTGAGTGACAAGGAGTAGGACCACCAAGACAGTTCAGCCGGGGAGTATTACCCAACTATCCCAGAAGACTGGATGGCAAATCTACGTATTTAGGCAGTGGTATTGGTGAGTGGGATGTACAGCCGTTATTGAAGAACAGATATGTTATTGTAGAGTCTGGGAAGATGAGCTTCAGTTAACAGCTCTGTATATTTGACACAGATGTGTGTACATATTATCCCGGCAGCCAATATGGCTTCCATGGGGCCTCAGAGAAAATAGGGCCCACCTACAGTTCTGTTCGTCCCTCTCCACAGGTTTTGCAACTAGCATGCAGGAAATCAGAAGACCTCTACCTCTAAGGGATGAGTAGTCAAGTGGTTAACAAAGAGGTTGGGGAACTCCAAAATACACTGCAGCAATAGTCAATGTCCTTGTGCTCATTCAGTAAAGGGCAAGACTAACCTTCTATAAGGAGAGTATATAACTACCAGCTGTCCCTTTTTATTGAGAACTAGGCAGTCTTGGGAGCAGGGCTTATATATATTTGCTTAAAAGCAGTGTTCTAAGTAGTTTGGGGGACATTTCTGGATGCAAAAAAGTGTGTGGCTTAAAGATGTCTTTTGGACAAGTACTATTTCTGGTCCATCGCTTGGGATCCGCAGCAATCAATTGATTGTCAGGCCCACTGTCAGTCCAACACAGCCAGATGTCATCATCTGGGTCAGAGCAGGGAGTCTCAAAGGTGGCTTCACTCTCACTGAAAGCAAAGCTGCTTATTGCTCTTTGGGATTCCCATTGGAGTCGGAGCAGGAAGTCTCACGTGTGGCTTTGTTCCAATTGATTTCAGTGGTAGTGAAGCTGCCTCTGAGACTTCCTGCTCCGACACAAATGATGATGTATGCCTCCGCTGTGTTGATAGCATGCCGGACAATCAGCTGAAAATCGGGGATCCTGAGAATAGGTCATCAACAGTATTTGCCTAGAAAACTGCTTTAAAATATCAAAGTGCAAGTTGACATTTAAATGCTGAAAAACCTCCTTTCAAGCCAATCCCCTTAGAGCGTCTGATGATCCAATAAGGTAGTAATCCTTAAATCAAGATAATTTAGAATTTTCTGTTTCATGTTTCGGCTATGTTCACATCTGCGGTCAGAGCCTCTGTCTGTAGTTTAGTCAGTTTAGGCTTAAAGCAAAGTGCTAAATAGATCTATATTTTTGCACTACCCTCTATGAATGATATATCGATGAACAACCAATGAACAATAAGCGCTCTGCGTAAACTTTCAAACAACTATCGTTCGTACTTTTCTGAGCAACTATCTTAACAATAGTTGATCAATGTTGTTCAGCTATGTCACCAGCAGTCTGTTCCCTGCTCACTGATGTCTTTTGTACCACACAAGGCCTACTTTATGTGTTTATTTTTGAATATGTCCACCACATATCTAGAGGATGCTGAATTCAAAACTTTGCCATTTAGGATCTTGGACAAGTCATGTGGCAGCTTTTATATTGGCCATATTGGCTTCACCCGGAGAGAGAGAGAGAATATACCTAAAAACAGTTGGATAAGATTTTCAAAAACTTCAGCTCCCAACTTTCTCGAAAAAGTCAACTCAAGGATTCATATTTCTTGGTTTTAATGGGAAACACTTTGTAGTCCATTAAAGCTGCAGTATATTTAGGACATCATAAAAATGCTATCTGTGTGATGTCCACTTCTAAAGCACCTGTAATTGTGCACCCCTGTTATCACCCGTCCGCAGAGGAACAGGCAGAACGACATTAGAAGTAAAGTCTAGAGAGAGGGGAATGCCAAAAAAAGAACAGCCGGGTTTTAGTAAAGAGATCTTGGAGAATTACAAATCTGGGAATAAAAACACGGCAGGAGTCTGTTCTCGGGAGATTTGTGAACAGGAGGATAGAGCAGAGGAAAATCTCCATCACACTGCAGTGAGGAAATAGAAGGATAGAAGATTAGGGATGGGAAATTGGCTGTGACTAGCTTTGATTTCAGTTCTTGCTGCCGGCACAGTCAGTCTGTTGGCGATTTATGGTTTTTTTTCGTGCCAACCTGTTCTTGGGGTGTTCTTATTTAGGGGTTAATGTGCATTTTCTATAATAACACAATATGAGCTCAGGAGCTAATAGACGATTGCCAGCTATTTATACCTCACCAGGAATTCTAGGCATATGGAAGAAACTAAAACAAAATGTCAGTGTTGCACGGAGAGCACCATGGGAATCTACCTTGCTCTAATTCCCATTGCCAATTACACAGTATTAATGTGAAGAGAAGGATTCTGCAAACATAGTTAACCTGCAAATGAGCTTGTATTAGAGCCCTGTATCCCTCCCCAGTCCCCATATATCAGAATACGCCAAAGAGCTCATCAGTCAAACGGGTTGATCAGATATTGATGTTGTTACACATAGCCGGCTAGAGCTTTCCCTCCGTAAAACAGAGTAAATATACAGAGGGTCCTTGAGTCGTTCTTTCCTGATAAGTTGTGGAAAACTATTGTAATATATGTTTTTGGTGAAGTAACAACCAACATGGCCGCTGTTATAACTTAAAGCCACCTTCTGTTCCCAAAGGGGGGTTATATTACATGCCATTGGTTTTCTGTAATGTTATCCCTTGGATCTGCCAGTTTGGGACCCCATTTCCATCTTCCAAGATGGCCTTTGCAATCTTCTAACTACCTAATGCGTGTAGGAGGGCTTGTCAGAAAACTGGGTCTGTGAGTTAATGTGCCGTTCGCCGTTCGTTGTTATTTATGTTATCATTAATATAGGTTGGCCTCTTATAGTCGGGATTTGAATTGTTTCAGCGGCTAGCTTCTATTACTTCTTCATTTCTATTTGAGGAGTTGATCACATGGGGGATGTGGGCATGTAGCGCACACTGGCGTGCCTTTAAGAAGGGGTATATGCTGATGCTCTGCATCGGAGTCCACCATAGGAGTATAGCGACAGGAACCTGTCCCAGGGACCTTAGTTTAAGGACTTCCCCATTAATCGGTATGTGGGAAGTGGTAAGCCTCAGGAACAGCAATTATTCCAAGTGACTATGTCATTGGGATGAATCGAGAATCCCGTTTTGTATTGGGTTAGAGATCACTGTCAGCAGGGTCTGCTTGCCCTTTTCTACCAGTGATTCTCCTCCTACGTGTATAAGTTGGACCGTGTCTGTATCTGTTATTAGAAGTCAAATTCAAATCACTGAGATACCGGTTGACAGAGGTAAGCTGTAAAGACTGTCCTATGAACTGTGAGTGGTCGAAAGTTGCATGCATCGCTCAGTGTTTTTACAAGTTGCAAGAGAACTGTTGTTGCTCAACTACTCAACCACTGCCATTGGCCATAAATGATACCCTCTCTTTGATACTAAGTGACTGGCAAAGGACTCTATTCGAGGACTGTGAGTTTAATTCCTTGATGGACTACTTTACTACCTTCGAATATGAGAGGCTTGTTATTGTTGTTGAAATGAACTGTTGAAATTATTAAATCTCCAACTACTCAGATGTTTGCGATTGCCTAGAGATACAGATTCTTTTCTTATTTTTCCTTCATTATAACGGTTAATGAAAGGTTTTACAACAACATTTCTGGCCCCAACTTCATGGCTCATAGTAAGCCATTAACGGCACTGATGTAGGCCTGTGACCATGCTTAATTTGCTAAAAATGGCCCAGCTGCCAAGGTATGAGTTGGAATCCTCAAACCTAGGATATGTGAAGAGAGGCGACCCTCTCCACGTCTGGTGATACCTGCTAGCATCCAGAAGAGGTCATCAGCTGAGAGTCAGCCCCTATCCTTGAACCTAATGGAGGGCCCAACCTCCAAGCAGGGGCCCCTTTCATGCACACGGCGCACTGCTCCCTGTTGGCCAGCACTGATCACGTGAACAGTGCTCGCCAATCAGAGAGCAGGTGTAGTGCATGTAGTGCATCAGTAGTTAAACACATTACCAATACACAGTAAGGATTAGGTGGTCAGAAGATTTTGACGGCCATCTTGGATGAGCACAAACAGCCCAGATCAAGCTAACCCATGGCACAGTGGTGCAAAGGACCAATGACAGGAAATTAAACAACCCTTCTGGTCCCTGGACAGAATTATTGTCCTGAGACCAGAAGGAAACTTTAATACAACAATTGTCACCCAGCTTTCTCAAACTCTGCGATATAACTATGTGTACCATGATACATCCCTTGTTCACATAGTAAACAGATTTGTCCATCAGGAATTAGGAAAAGCTTGATGGCAACCTCTGCCAAAATGGAAGCATAACTTTCACCCAGCTTTTTGGTGAGTGAGTGCTGCCTCTGATTGGCTCAGGGCAGGGACCAATCAGGGCCAGCTCTCAGCTGTCATTCATGAATTCATGAATGGGTGTGAGTAAGAGCTGCTTCTGATTGGTCAGGCTGTGACCAATCAGAGGCAGCTCATTCAGCAGGCGGGGATTTTAAATCCCCGGCTGCTGAATACTACTCAGAAAGCAGTTCAGGAGAACTGCTGCCGGCCGCGGCTGAACTCCATCTGCCGGGACCGGGTGAGTATATATATTTTTTTGTTTTTACACATTTCTGGATGAATTTAAGGGAAGGGCTTATATATTTAAGCTCTTCCCGAAAATTCATCCCGCGCTCGCCGGCAGCCCATTGCTTTCAATGGAGTCGGCTGTATTGCCGGCTCCATTGAATTCAATGGTCAGTGCTCGTTTAATCGAGACGAGTACCGCGTGGTGCTCGTCTCGAGTAACAAGCATCTCGAGCACCCTAATACTCGAACGAGCATCAAGCTCGGACGAGTATGCTCGCTCATCTCTAGAAGAGACCAGTGTTATAAATGAAGATTTTGAATTGGGTCTCAGGAGCTTCAAATTAACCCACTGGCTCACAGACCCTCTCTGATGCAATCTTATAGACTGATTTATGATATCTTACTTTAACTACTGTACTTAATACACTCATTGTCAAAAACAATCTCTCCCCTAGAAGAAGTTGTCAGAATCGAAGGAAACTCGCTACTTGTGCTTGAAACATTGATATAAGTGAGTGTTTACAATTTCAGAGCAAAAGGAGAATTTATTGCGGACAACTGAACACTCGAAGAAAAGCTCTAGGCTGGGCATGGAGGCATACAGGTTATGGTATTTTGCAGCATATCGGTCCACATTTGCTATAACTGAGCCTCTAGATTGTGCAAACTCATAGGCTGTCGAAGTTGACGTCCCAGATCGTCCTATACAGGTTTTATTGGCAATAAATCTGGTGACTGGGCAGCCATGGAAGTGTGGCAATGTTGTGGAGGCTTCCTGTGACCCCCCTTGTGTGTGCGGCTGAGCATGATCCTGCTGCCGCTTGGAAACCGCCACGAGAGGAACACATGTGGCTGCAGGATGTTCTTAACATATCGCTGAGCTAGTATTGTCCCTCCTACCACTACTAGGGGTGACTGACTGTCATATGCAATAGCCCCCCAGACGATCACACCAGCATGGGGCAGTGTGCTGCTCCACAGCAAAGGCAGGATTGAGGAGCTGACCCTGAGGCCTTCAGGCACAAATATGGCCATCCTTAGTGGCCAAACAAAACCTCGACTTGTTGCTGAAGACAACCTGGTTCCACTCTGTAACAGTCCAGTTTCATGGTTCAAGACACCACTCCAAACGGAGGCAAAGGTGAGTGGCTGTCAAAGACGGTACACATAATGGGTGCCGTGAGACCAAATGTCCTTCAGCCAAGCACATGGAAATGGTTCCAACAGATACAGAAGCTTGTAACAATGATGCATCCTGTCTTCTGATGGAGGACAATGAAACAGTTGATGATCATCTTTATTGTTGATCTGTTAAGGGCGTCCTGAGCCCAGTTACCTTGTGTGCCCTCACGCATTCACTGGTCCCAACACCTCCTAACAGTCTGGTCAGATGCTCCTCTCTACTGGTAGTCTATAGGGAGCGTCCTGAGCCAGGTCACCTTGTGTGCCCTCACACATCCACTGGTCCCAACACCCCCTAACAGTCTGATCTGACGCTCCTCTCTACTGGTGATCTGTCGGAGGGTCCTGAGCCTGGTCACCTTGTGTGCCCTCACACATCCACTGGTCCCAACACCCGCTAACAGTCTGGTCAGAACGCTTCTCTCTACTGGTGGTCTGTAGTGGATGTCCTGAGCCCGGTCACATTGTGTGCCCTCACACATCCACTGGTCCCAACACCCGCTAACAGTCTGGTCAGACATTCCTCTCTTCTGGTAGTCTGTTAAGGGCATCCTGAGCCCGGTTACCTTGTGTGCCCTCACACATCCCCTGGTACCCAACACCTCCTAACAGTCTGGTGAGACGCTTCTCTCTACTGGTGGTCTGTCGGGGGGTCCTGAGCCCCCATCCACTGGCCCCAACACCTCCTTACAGTCTGGTCAGAATGGCTGGTGGAGGACAATTCATCAATACGACCATCCAGCTTCTCACATCCCAATAATGCGCCCCTCTCAGACTCTGGTAACGGGGTGAAATCTCTCTTCTCTGCGCCGTAGAGACGTCTAGTGGCCAACAAGTTCTACACAAGTGGAAAAATAGGTTACTACACACAAGGAGCCTCCGAGAGCCTTTTATAGGCCAAGGGCGGAACCACTTTTAGGGCCTACAGCGACAAGACCGTTCATCTAATCACCACAACTCTCATCATTTACAGATCTGCTAGAGATGGAACTGCAGGACGGGTTTTGCAATAAAATCAATTCTACTAGGTGCTTGATTTTTTCGACAAAGAGTGTACAAAGTAACACAGAAAGATATCAGCGATCAGCACACCACATTCATAACCAGAATTTTGATTTGCTGTAAATAACACAAGTGTTAAAAAAAAATGAAATTAAGTGCTGTAATATCGCCATGGATACGAGTGAAAATTCAGATGCCATACACCGAGTCTGTCTAATCAGGATGATGATATCTTTTATGAGATAAGGAACACTTCACGGTACTATTTACATCAAGCAAAGTCACCTTTGCTATAGAGCCAGTAGTGCGAGTAATGGGGAACGGAGGTTATAGGAAAAATATTTGCAGGAATTGGGGTCTTATAAAGGAGACGTTAAGACAAACTCTATTCTACTTGTCAAAGACGTTTTAGTTTTTGCACTGATCTAATAACTCCCTGTTGCTTTTTATTGTGTGTAGGGATTTTATTGAAGCATCTGAGCTTTATATTACGCAATGTTGTTTTAATACTACATAAAGGGCTAGAACTAGAGAACGAGCTGGTTTGAGTCAAAAGATGCCTTTTTTCCATTGCAGACCAGATCATGTGATTATCATTCAATTTTCAGTTTCTTTGTGCGGATGTTTTTAAGGCTAAAAAATACAGACAGAGAATTTTTATTTTTTTTACCGGGCAACAAATGTTGATCTCCGTTTTATAAGTTGCTCCATGTTGTATGTTTTGGTAATACGGTACTAATAGCCTGCCACCGGCCCAAACTTTGCCTTCCATGTCTCACTTTCTCTTACTCTACCATGCCCATTCTGCTTTCTCATTCCCGCCCATGTCATATTCACATATTAAGTTTTTTATGCAGTTTTTGAAAGTGGTGTATGTTTTTTAATGGAGCACAGCTGAGCATGTGGGACCATCTCACTGTATGTAGTGGTTGGCATACACAGGAAAGGTAGGGTAAAGATAAAAAAAATGGGCTCCAGGTTAGGCCACCCAGGACAAATAGACCTAATTTTAGTTTCCCACTCCACATTCTAACAAAAAGTGGCTCCACATATTAGATGAATGTGTTGACTGACCATCTAGTGTGTATACGGGTCCGACTCTCTTCTTTTTTGGGAAAGAAGGGTTGTGGAGTTGAATTTTAGCATAACTGACCCTTTTGTTCCCAAGGATACAAGTCGCCATCAGAGGTGTCTGATAGTGGTTCTTGCCCTCTCCCTATTGAGATCGCATGCATGCTAATCAAAGCTGAGCATGCATGTGTATGAGGTCTCAGGAGGAATAGTTGTAGGGCGAAAGAGTGGGGCAAATTCCAGATCCGCTTGTCTTGCTAATAATGCAGTGGAGATCCTTTAATTAGATGGGTGAGTCCTTTGCAAATTTTTGCAAAATGTATTGAACCAACTGGAATTGAGCCTCCTCACAGTGTAAGAGGTAAAAGCTGGTGATGTTATTTTATGGGGAATGTTCCCTTAATTATTGCTTAAAGTGGTCTTTCCACTTAATTTTTTTAACAGCAGGGCATGGTATGAAATAACAAAGGAGCAATACTCACCTCTCTTCAGCCCCATCCCTGGGAAACAGCTAGGTGACTCCAGCTGTCCTCGTGGTATATATGTCCTGCAGAAGTCAGGTGACTGCTGTAGCCAATTGGAGGCCACAGCATCCCCACTTTTGTTTTTCTTGTATTAGCGCTCATATCCTGGGCGCCATGATGGCAGGAGTTTGGGATTTGTCATGCTGCAGCCTCCGATTGGCTACAATGGTTACCTGACTTCCACAAGATGGACATACTGGAAAAATCTGCTGTTTCCTGAGGATCTAAAGAATGTTAAGAGTTGCCTATTTTGTTATTTCATGCCATGCCCACCTCTTATAACATTTTTATAGTGGAAAATCCAAGTGTGAGGCAGCAATGAAAAAGTGTGTTGGAACCAGAATCGGAAATAGTCTAGCACAATTTTGTGTAGTTGTAGCTATTCTGTACAAGAAGGAACAGTGTAACCGCAACATCGGCAAAGGCCAAGCCTGCATCGGAGATGGAGAAGGCGGGGGATGAGACCGTAACCCTCCCTGTAGCGGAGCGCCTGGAGGCTGTGCAACCCGAACCATAGGCAAGGGGATTAGGTCAAACCCCATCTGTGCCTATTACTGTCTTGAGTTGAGTTGCTACTGCCGGCGGCTCTGTTTCAATAGCAAAAATATGGTCAGCTTCAATTTTACTGTGTGTATGCCTCTGTGGACCAGGGACCTATTGCTAAATCATAAGGGTCTATAGTAGTAGAATCCCTTTAGTATTTTTAATAGTATTTAGTGATTTTATAAAGTGTTTTTAAAAGCGTGCGATATTTCAAATAATTCCTTCTATATGATGTATTGATGTAAAGAAAGAACATTATGAATGAGATGCTGAAGTACTTGTAATATAACCCTTAATTTAGCTTATCATTTGTGCCGATCCTCTTGTCTGCTGTCACACACCCACCTCCCGCTCTTTAGAAGTGACACACACCCAAATATCCGGATGAAAGGGACAATAGAAACATCACTTTGAAGTCCAGGTCTATTACAGTAATTTAGCATCATGCCTTTCACTGACTTCACCTATTTTACCATTCTTTGAAAAAATATTGTTCATTTCAGCTTTATAAAGGTTCCTGAGTCTTAGATGAAGCCATGAGAAAACCAGTCACACACACCCGGCCGCTTCCCTTCTGTTTATTACTTGTTTTAGTTTGGTCTGCTAGTTGTGAACTTCTGAACAACTCAAAAATAGTTAAAAAGAAGCTTAAACTAAAAATAATACCCACCTTTGGGCCTTTTTACACTGAGCGATAATCATTCAGATTCTCGCTGGATCATGGGAATAGTTCAGTGTAAATGCTGCCGGTGACTGAATGATGAATTTTTCATTCGTTGTTCGATTTCTGCAGGCATAAAAATCAAACGACGATAGGACTGTGTAAACTATCTGAACGACAGCCTGTGGGCTGTGGCTGGAGGCCCTGCCGCGATCTCCAGCTTGCTCCGCCTCCACTCACTGAGTAATCCTCCCTCTTGTGTGAAAGCAGAGGAGCGATTATGGCTGGAACAACTGTCGGACCTAACCGCTTAAGGACCAGACTGTTTTGCATGTAAAGGGCTAAACACTTCATAGTGATTTTACCCATGTGGTGGTTTTACTGCCCTATTTTTTTTTGTTCAAATACCAAAATTATTTTTTTCGGGCTATTTTTTTTAATATCTTTTTTTTTCACTGAATTTTTTTGCGTTTTTTTAGTTTTCTTGGGGGTAAAAATAAAAAAATATATATTTTTTTAATTTATAATTTTATCTTTTTAAATGAGTGTATTCACACTAAAATAAAGTATGGGAACGGGTTCCTCATTATGCTTTGGATGTTTTGATATATAGTATGTATATTTTTGGATTGCAGGGCGCACACGTCGTCGGTTTTGGTTGGCGGGGAGTTGTTTTCTTTTTTATATATATATTTTTTTCTTTTATTCTGTCATTTTTTTGAAACTTGTTGTTGTCACTGTTTTTTTTTTACCACCGATATCCTTCATGACATCGTATAAGACCTCTGGAGGTCATTCAAATTGTCTTTTTTTTTTTGTTTAAATTTCACATTTTTCCACTATAGCTGGGATATCCATAGAAAGAAGCATTCCCCTGCAATGACCTCAGTCACTAACAGAGCTGATCAGGGACTGCTAGGACCCTGCAGCTCTGTTGTGACAGGGGACACCCGATGTTGACGTGATGCTAGGTCGCGTAATTGAAATACTTCCACTTTTCCTCCGGGTCCTGTGCTGTGTCTGACAGCTGAGGACCTGATCTGCTCTTGCAATGATTGGAAGAGGAGAGGCTTTAATTCTGTGCCGCACATCTGCTATTGGTGGGGAGTAAAGTCCAGGACCAAGCGCCGTATATTTACCGTGCTGGGTCCTCAAGGAGTTAAGCGCCTGACAGTCACCCGTGTAAAAGGGCCCTTTCCATTTCTGAGCTTTTATCCCCTC
This sequence comes from Eleutherodactylus coqui, assembly GCF_035609145.1. NCBI lineage: Eukaryota > Metazoa > Chordata > Amphibia > Anura > Eleutherodactylidae > Eleutherodactylus > Eleutherodactylus coqui. The sequence continues at coordinate 305,943,954 of NC_089839.1, forward strand.
AGTGTGCTCTGATGAGCCTTGGAGAGGACAAGAAGCCTGCAAGGAATTACTCCCCCTGGTTGAATAAAGGGAACCTGTCATATCCTATTAGAGCGGATTCAGATGAGCGTAGGCGCAACTACACTCGCCAGCATGGAGTGTAGGTGTGCCTGAATGGGGAGAATTGTCTTCCTCTTCGACTTCTTCTCAAACTCTGCGCCAAAGCGCAGGAGTTTGAAAAAGACCGTGGGAAGACAGGTGCCGCACGATGTATTCACTACACTACAGGGCAAGTCCTATCTTTTCTCGAACGAACAACTAACGGGCAAGAATCCCCATAGTGAAAATGAAACCACTTAAATCCTATTGAAATCAGTGGTTACAAGCAGCTGCCGACAGATCACTCACTTGTCAGGGTCACTTGATTCTTAGCGGAACTAGGAACCAAGCAACTATCGGCCCGTGTAAACAGGAGTCACTCAATCTATGAATGACTTCTATTAGCAGTGAATGGAAGTGGGCAGCCAGAAGAGATCCTGGCGCACTCCGCCTCCATTCACAGAACAACTATTGCTCTCGTGCAAAAGCAAGGAGCAATAGTGGCTGGCACGGCTTCCGGTCGCCAACGTGTGTAAAGATGCCTTAAGCCGGATAAGTATAAGCAGTACACCCCCAGTCTCCACATCCCGGGCCTATGAGCACCATGACTCTAGGTACGTTTGGACAGAACGATTATGGTTCAAAAGATCGCTAGATCGTTCGAATTTGAGCCATAATCGTTCAGTGTAAACACGGCCAATGATTGAACGATGAACAATAATTTGTTTGCTTATTGTCCATCGTTCACTTCATGCAAGTATGAAAATCATTGGCTCGTTCACTAAATACAGATTATTCGGTCATTATCCTTCACTTATACATATACACTATATATGAAAGACTGAATGATTTGGTGGGCGAACAACTTTCTCGTTCCAATGATAAATCGTTCCGTCTAAAAGGGCCCTTAGTTAACGGTGCTCTCAGGACGTAGCAGGTTCCCTTTAAGAATACCAGTGAAGCCTGATAGTGCTGGAGTCTAAAAAACTATTTTTTTAAATAATGTTCCCAATACGCATCCATAAACATGACTATGGTGGGACATGACAACTTTCTAACATGTAGGGGGGTGCTCAATTTTCTTTTCACAGATGATATTAGGAAAAAGAAGGATCAAGAACTTTGAATTTCAATTCCAATGCTTTTATTGACCAGGAGATAAGCCCCTGACAGAGCTGTCTGGCTCAGGCCGAGCTCACACGGGCAGACCGGATTCCGCATGCAGGAGGCCCACAGCGGATTTCAGCGGTTAGCCCGGCGGGTGACCCTGCTTACCTGAATAATCTGTATTGGGGATGACTGCGACAGCTCGCCATCGGTCATGCACAGCGCAGTCTTTTTAATCAATGTATGTATTCCCATGCCATTGCTAAGCGATGACGGTTTCCGGACGGCCTCCATTGACTTATATGGAGGGGTCCACACAGAGTTTGCAGCAAAATAGAGCATGCTGCAATTTTTCCAACGCTTGTGGAATATGCAATTCGTATCAGTGAGCGAAAAACCAAAAGTACGGGCCTTTGAATGGCAGCATTTTGCTGCAGATCCTCTACATGGACCCTGATCGCATATTCAGTGTGAGCCCGGCCTTAGGCCTAAATCCTTAAACACATGTACGCTTGGCCCAGTCAAACACTTGTGTATATGGAGGACAGCGGTCAGAAGAACGATCGTTCGGCCCACAGTTGTTGAAGGTGTATTGGGAGCCTTAAGTCAACTGAAATGTTGTCATGAACACTTTAATATATAACAGCCCTCATACACATAAAAGTAAAGTTGTCTGAACCTGCCGATTTCATCAGGACTAGCCAAATATCTTACATGTATGAGGGCTTCCCAACTCTCCCTTGATAGGGAAAAGAAAGATTGGACATGTTAAATGTGCTCAAGGGGAAATAAGTTGCCACACAATAAGCCTTGTTGACTTCTATGGGTGTCTACTGTGGCTCTTAATGCTGGATCATAAGTGTAGCTGGGCTGGACAAAGGTTCAATTCATTGCCTTTGTACTGTAGCCAAATGTCTTGACCAAAGCAAAAAGGTTTGTTGGTGCCTTCCTTCAGCTCCACCATCTTGAACCAAGAGCATGTGTTCTACCAACCTCCCCTTCACTTTTAATGTAAGTTCATGATGTCATCTTCTTTTGCTGTTGTTGTTTTTAGCTATATCTACAGCATCCCTAGGAAAGCTTAATGATTAATCTTGAGGTGGTGGTCATGTTAATTGGAGATGCATGAACTTTTCAAAAGTTTGGTTTAGTCTGAATGAGTTTGAACCACAATAGTAGTTCATAAATACTCCTAAAACAAGTACTGAAGACTGTTTAAGAGCATGGTGCTTATGGTGGTCTATATGTAGTTTGGTGGTTAGCACTTTTGATTTGCAGTGCTGGGGTCCTAGCTTTAAATCCGAACAAGGAGAACGTCTGAATGGAGTTTGTTTGTTCTTTTTATCTTTCTTCTACTTATTTTTCTCCTCCTAAACAATAAAGAAGCACAGTGGCTCAGTACTTAGCACTGTCACCTTGCCACAATGGAGTCCTAGGTTTAAATCTGAAGATTGAAGACATCTGCATGGAGTTTTCCAATGCCAGTCAGATGTTGTCCTTGGTCAGAGTTGAACCTGCTGTGGCCCAGCAAGGCAAGGCAACAGTGCTAACCACTGATCTACATCTACTGAAGAACTACCATGCACTTAGACAGTGTTCAGTACTTACTTTAGGGGTATGTATGAACTTCCCGTTCGGCAGGAAAGAACCGCCTGGGGTTCAGCTTCTTGTCAAACCTAATTCTTAGCAAAGTTCAACCCAAATTCATGTTCTACAGGTTTGGTTCACTCATCTCTCTTGGCATTGATATCTATATTGTTTCTTACTTTGGACCACCTAGTTCATGGTTTGGTGCTGCATTTGGTAGGTACCTGCTATGAAAGTTAGAAGAATTAATGATGTTCCTGGGAAGGTAGAAAAGACTCTTTCTCAAGGTTCATATGCAAATCTAAAAAAAAAAAACAGCACTAGAATGACATGCCACCATTTTTTTCCCCTCCAAAGCGATAAAAATACAGCATCCTTTAAATATTTATCTCCCTTTCATGATTCCGGGCCTGAGGGTCCCCTCGTACTTTCTTTAGAAATTCAAAATATAAAATATGTATTCACTTTGGTTCCTTACTTTATCTTCTTGTTTGCTTGAGTGATCCACAATAGCTGCCAATCTGCAGTTATGTGAAACCGTGAAGAAATACCAGAGAGTCCATGGGGGAGGGGAAGGCTAATCTCTCCACATTAAGTCATGTCTGTTAGGAAGAATTCCCTTGAAGGTGTATTGCTAGTATCTTGAGGAATATAGGACATTCAAGGCATGTTCATCATCACTGTTATCTTCAATGGCAATCAATTTGTGGCAGAGTCATTAAAGAATAACTTCTGATGTATTTTTTAGGGATGGAAAGATCAAAACAGTCCTGTAGCTTTTTCTAATCTTTCTTACCGTTTTTGAAGGCAAAGTTTGGAGCCGAATGGTTGATGTTTGAGCTTTTAATCTACGGCCAAGTCATTACAAAATATCATATTGCCAATATCAGCTTTGTTAAATTTAAGGTGCATGTCTTGGATGGTCAAATGTTGACAACCCTACAAGGAGAATTCGGTATGATCAAGGTCTTTTGGACAATTTGCATTATATCCGTAGAGGTTTTTTCTAAAGGGTCCCCTAGTGTGTAAACATAATAAACAGCTCATGGAGCTCCTACTCACCTTTCTCCCTCCCCACTCATTTTCCTGCCGACAGCTCCGGTCTTCCTGCTGCTGCAGTCAGCCTGACCTATCTCCGAACAAGCTGCTGCAGCCAATGACAGAGCTCAGTGACCATTGTTGAGCTCTATCATTGACTGAAGCCCGTTAAAAAACAACACAGAGAAGACCTAAGATGCCAGCAGAGAATAAGCAAAGAGTGTGTGTGTGTGTGTTTACATACTAGGGAACCCCTTTTTAAAAAAAACACTTTTTTTTTTTATCTCTGACAACTCTTTTAAGCAAGCCATAGAAATCTGGGGAGAGTCTTATAGGCCACACAATGCTCCCTGGGAAAAGCCATGCAAATTAATGATTGAGTAATCCTCCACAGTACCACCTAATGAAAGATAGGTACCCTATGAGTCAATGTCTGACCTTGCGGGCCCTTAAACATGAGTAGGAATGTAAGCCAAACCAGAGTACTCATGGACAGACAGCTGTTTTTGGGTGCTCATCACTGCATAGTAGAGTTTTGTCTGGCTTTGTCTATTGGAAATAGGTGGGGTAAAATTTTGTCCTGGTAGACAACACCGTAAAGATGTAGGAAGTCTTATTGGCCATGCAATGTTTCTTGGGAAAAAGCTATGCAAATGAGTGATGGAATAATACCTCCATAACGCCACCTATTGGATGTTAGCTACCCTATGAGTCAATGTCTGACCTTCTACTGACCATACAACATGACTAGGAATGTACACCAAGCCAGAGTACTCATGCTTATCCAAGCCATAAAATGTGTAAGCCATGTAAAGTGTAAAGGCGCATTAAAACAGTGGAGTCAAGCAAGTCGGAGACGTCACACTAGCCGTGCTATCATGCAATCACACGCAATGTATGCTATGTTATGATACAAATAAGTAGTTTGGGTGTATATGATCTCTACATGGTGTGATATATAGCACTTTTACAGTATGTGGCAAATGCAATGTCATAGTTGCTAGTTAGAAGGGCCAATCCTAGCTTTTGAACTAGGGTCAAGTGATTCTGCTGCCCTACTTATAGGCTGAAGCAGGTGAGTAAAACAAACCTGAAAATGTCATTGATTTATTATTTATACTTCCCATTTGTGGTTCTTATTATACCATGCATTTATTAATATTTATTACCCACTATTTACATGATGCCAACATATTTTGCATAGAGAATAAATCCACATCAGTGCTTGTTATCGCAGGCAGACAGAAATACCGAGTGTGGGAGATTTACAGCAAAATGTGCCAGAATGCACCAACCTCATTTTGAAACCTGTCTAGGGTGTGACTGAGGGTGGTCATACTACTTAGATAGATGGCTGTTGAACACTTTTTTATCCCACAAAACTCCCCCAATACACACGAAAGTTTGTCTGAAAAATAAAGGCCCGAAAGTTGAAATCCAACCGCCTTACACTTATGTCCGATGACATCTGCCATCGGAGGGGAGTGGGCTGGTTCCATACACATTGGATGATCCAGAGAACTGGAATCAGGGTATAAACAAATCGGAAACAAGTAGATATAGAATCTAACTTCTCTTTTATTTAATGATTAAGAACCAGCCATAAAACGTGTTTCGTCGTGGTGGACCCCTTCTTCAGTCATGCCCAGACAGTGGCAGGAGCACTAATAGGTGGAAAAGTCTATTTCCAAAGCGGCCAGGCAGAGGTCTATTGGTGCTCCTTCTGCTGCACCCTGGTTACCAAGAAATCCTTTTCCACCATCACTTCTGTAACCAACCCCAACATGACTGATGAGGGGGTCCACCCCGAAACACATTTTATTACTGGTTTTTAATTAAATAAAAGTGAAGATGGATTTTAAGTTCACTTGTTTCTGATTTGCCCTTGGAGGAGGTTTTCCCCGTTGTATCAGTTCTGTTTTCTTATACATTCTGCCTGTTTAAGCATCCCCAGTAGAGCTTTCATCTGGTTGGCCTCACCTCCAATAATTTTTCTACCCACCCCAGGACCCTAGTCCTGGACTAACACCTGAGATTTCAGCCACTTTTGTATTTTGGGTTTGCTCCACCACCCTTATCATCTTTACATTGGATGATCGTCCGGACCTGCGGAAACCTCTGACATCTAACATGTATGGTCACCCTAGGAGGGGTAGTAAAATTTGTCATATTTATTGTAATGGGACACCAGCCACTAACTTGATTTTTGTGGCTGAGACCACCCCTTCCTGCCCTGCGATGGGCTTCTGTTACATAAGAACACGTTGAGCCATTGAGGGCCCAGCGCACATGTCAAAGATAATGGCTGAGCATGCTTCCCTATTTATGCCTCTTTTGGACTCTTTCTTCTGTCTTACTAGTAGGTCTATTCGGTAACAGTACTTTGCTTCAGTGGTTCTCGATTTGATCTCTGATCTAGCTTTTGTTTACAGCCTGTCATAACCGTACGCCTGGCTACTGCCTTGACCTCAGGTTACACGTCTACACCTTATTTAATTATTGCACTACAAATCTTCAACATGTCTACACATCAGCTGTTGTTAACATTGACTATCCAAGGATCACAACGTGGGCATTTATTGGAAGTGTCCATACCTCCTTGCAAGGGTTGAAGATGAAAAATGGATAATCCCCTACACTTCTATCCCTGGAATGCATCAAACCTGACCTGGTAACCTAATGGGTTCACCATCCATCTGTTGGCTTTCATAACATTTATTCCAGACATGGGGCATTTTGGCAGGCAAGAGCTTGCAAAAGTAATAAAAATGTTTGGAAGCAAGTTTTGTCAGACTTATCTTACCAATTGTGTCATTTTTCCCATCTCTTGTTGGAATATGGATGAAGCCTGTGTCTGTGATCACTCATGTGAATGTTACCTTGGTATGCTTTCAGCTGTACTAACTGGTGGACCACCTATACTCTACCATGAATGTGTAAGGCCTATGTGAAAGCACAGGTGAAGATTCAGTCACATGTGCAAATATTCAGTCGCATGAGCAAATATTTTGGCGTGCAGATGAAGTCCCGTCCCAGCACATCCGGAGAAGTTCCCAGGACCACTAGTGGACTATAAAAGTTAGTAAAACTGCATCACCAGGAGAGAGACGGTGCAGATAGCAGCCAAGAGAGAGAGCACAGGAATGGCTGTGCTAGATAGGAAATGCTGCAGAGGACTGTGGAACTGAATTGTTGAGCCGCAACAAGTGTCGGAGACTGAGTTGAGGAGTGCTGGACATGATAGTCCACTGGAATTTATCCAACAAGAGGTTACTAAAGGCAGCATCCAGGCTACTAGAAGTGCTGCTACAGAGATCGTTGACCAACAACTCTACTCTAGAGGGAATCAGGATCAAGCGCCAAGTTTCAGACCGCGACAGCAAGCATCCTTCCTGCATCAGGTTGTAAATGGGGTCGGCTCCCAGGAAAAAGTTGGATGTCTGCAGACATCATAGTGTTAGAAACTGTGCAAGCCTAATAATTGCAACACATCATAGCGACATTTAGGAAAATGACTGAGCTCATACCGTAAAGGAGACGAAGACTTTTGGGGACTTTGAGTTTCTTCACCTTTGCTCTCTTACAGATTATTCTTCGGATCATTCTGGTTAATTTAGAACTGTCTGTGGTAAGCCACAAATACCGAGTGGTAACTTATTGATAAAGGATACGCCGTATTCTGCACCTATTGCAAAGATGGAATTTTCGCGTGTCTGCTCAGATGAGCGGATGGTAATTGCGATTTCCGCAAGCAGATTTAAAATTGCAGCTCATTCTATTTTTGCGCAGAATCCTCATGGACGGCCTCCAGGGAGGGATAATGGAAGCCATCCAACCTGCAGCCCATCCACAATTGACATTGCGGATAGGCTGCCAGTACCTGCATTATCACCTAGTGGCGGTGCGGGAAAAACAAATATTTTTAAAAAAATCAGTACTGCACAAGAGCGATGGCGAGCATCCACTGTCATTCGCAGTACAGAAATGACAGGTACGCAGAGTTGCCGGTCGGGGTCAGAGGCAGATTCTGCTGTGGGCTCCTGCGTGCAGAATCCGACCTGTTCGTTTGTAGCTGGTCTTAAGCACATTGTTCATGTACAGTACTTACCTACTGTTACCAATAACCTGAACCTCTGTAAGAGCATAATAGTGGTTTGCTGTTAATCGTTAACGATAGGATTGTAGGACAAGACGGCGTAATGCCGCTTTTTCACAACCCGCTTCTCGTTTGAACAGGTTCACGAGCGAGTGATGTCACCGAGTGATGTCACCGAGTGATGTCACCGCTAACTCATTCGCAATCGTTCGCACTCATGCAGGCTGATTAGACAAGTAGATCATCGTTGAGAATTGTTCACTTTCTAGTTCAGTGCTTCATATTCTATGTGACACGCTGAGCGGGGGAAGTGAACGAGGCGGCAATGATTTTTATGCTTGCTGAAACTGAATCCTGAAGAATAAGTGCACGTTGGCTCGTGTTTTGACGTAAGGATCATCACGCACTTTTGGTTATTATAACAATTTTTCAACGATAATCGGTAAGTCTAATTGGTCCTTAAGTTACGTAACTTTTCCCTTTATCACAACTTGTATAAGCTTTATCCTTTTGCCATTATCTGTTATAATAAAAGCTAGTATTTTTGTACTTTGATGCCCACTTCGTATCCTGATGTCTGTGTCTCTGGCCACCTACCGCAACAAATGGATGGACGTTTCCGCTAAGTTAAGGTTGTCAGGATTTTAGAACTGAAAAGCAGAATCCTCAGAAATCAGGTGATCTGGAATGCTTTGCATGTATCCTTTCCTTATAATCTAGTCTGGTCTACACCTACATGTTTCTTACATTTTCCTCCCCTGCTCATTGATTAGTCTCCATGCACCTTTCAGGATCTTCCATCCCCACTTAACTATAAGGCATTTTCAGAAGTCATTCATCATAAACCACTTAAAATAAAGCCAACGGCACTCACTCCATTAACAAAGTGATGCTTTCCAGAAGAGGTTGATGTTATCCTGAGGAGTATGCAGACAGTGACCACATGGTAATGGAGGCGATAGTTTAGTTAGCATTTTGGTAGACGGCATTTATTATGTCAATCTTTTTTTTTTACAAAAATGACATAGTAGACAGAGTAGCCAGTAATTTAAACTAAAAGCTTTAATTATCATCATCGGAGAGAATTGCTGTATATACTGTGGATAGCAGCGCCGGTCAGGACCATTTCAGTTTGTTTGATATACGACCATAGACATTAGAGGAAAGTTTACCAAAAACAACTGGCTTGGGCGGCTCTATGACCCGTTGATACATCCGAAAACATATCAGACTGTTTGAGTCGGATTGTGGGATCCTATATAAATAATTGCAGGGAAAATGATGGCCAAAAAGGCAAAAATAAAAGAATCCAGACTCATTTTCACAAATAATAAATATTCAAAGGCTCGCAGACAATTGTTGAGCCTAAAAAATTCTCCCCAATTTTGTACATTTTTGTCACAGTTTTTTTCTAAACTGTTGTTGTTTTCAGTGGGGGGCCAATGCCAGTAAAAACTCTGTAGATGTAAGGTATCCCCCATTTTTGGCCTAAGGACATTTAAAGCCCTAAAAAGGAGTTCATATTTTGGAGTCAGATCCCTCTACCATCTGGCAGCCCCAAACTGACTCAACAATAATCTATCACAGGGTTGACCATTGAGCTAGATGGAACTGAAGCACACTGACCACCACTTCTTTGTGATAATCTGATGTCTTTGCAGAAGATACTGAACCAAAACAGTCAGTACTATCACATAGGAAACTGGTATGCTGGCAGGTGCCGTGGGTCCAAAATGGTGAGATGGCTTTTCTTTTCATAATAGACACGTTCAGGCTAAAGTCTGTGGTGAATAGTACACTTCTGGGCTCCTCTGCCTGCCTACTGTGTTCTATGATCTCATGTATCTCTCCTACTTTCTTGCAAGTTTTCCACTTTAGCCCTCTCCTACAGTGCTCTCCACATCTAACTGTGCAGCGAGCAGGAGTTGGCAGGAGTAGCTCAAGAGGGTGCGCCAACTCTGGCCTTGTCACGGTGCTGGCAACTCAGCCCACAATGGGAGCTTGTGTGGCAGGCAGAATTTGCAAGGGTTTTCTTTTTTCTAAAGAAGTTAGGGCTGTTTCTTCGTGACGCCAGTGCCTTAGATGAATGGTGGTGAAATGAAGAGACAAGTCCGTAGATGTTAAAAGTGAAGGCACACAGTTTACTTAGCCTTGAGGACTGAGTACAAGGTACAAGGTTCATACTTTTCTTACAGCAAATAGTAAAGTATCCAGTAACTTTTGGAACAGAATAAATGAGATGCATTAAAGGGGTTGTCCCGCGCCGAAACGGGTTTTGTTTTTTTTTTCAACCCCCCCCCCCCGTTCGGCGCGAGACAACCCCGATGCAGGGGTTAAAAAAGAACACCAGAGAGTGCTTACCTGAATCCCCGCGCTCCGGTGACTTCTTACTTACCTGCTGAAGATGGCCGCCGGGATCTTCACCCTCGGTGGACCGCAGGGCTTCTGTGCGGTCCATTGCCGATTCCAGCCTCCTGATTGGCTGGAATCGGCACGTGATGGGGCGGAGCTACACGGAGCTACACGGAGCCCCATTGAGGAAAGAAGAAGACCCGGACTGCGCAAGCGCGGCTAATTTGGCCATTAGACGGCGAAAATTAGTCGGCTCCATGGAAACGAGGACGCTAGCAATGGAGCAGGTAAGTGAAAAACTTCTTATAACTTCTGTATGGCTCATAATTAATGCACAATGTACATTACAAAGTGCATTAATATGGCCATACAGAAGTGTATAGACCCACTTGCTGCCGCGGGACAACCCCTTTAATTCCTTTACTCTCTCCTGAGGAATGAGGTGAAGCTGCCAGGCTAAGTAAAGTGGTTGCTGAACTATGAGGTTATTTGTGGAGCCATGGGGGGGAAGCATGTCCCACGTCACCCACTGTCACTCACACCAATTGATAGACCTGTTTGCACCATAGCCTTGATCTGAGATCAATAAGAGCTGATCTAAGATCAAGTAGAGGGACATTGCACCAACACAGTGATCTTGTTTCAAATCTAGGTTCAATTTGAATCTCTGATTTTGATGGATCAAACTAGTTGAACTTAGTTTAGCAGCCGAAAACCAATATGGCGGACTTGACTAATAGCCTCATAGGATTTCTCTGGGTAGTGCAATTACACCCACATTTGCTGCTGGTAGAAGCCATGTTTTTACTATTGATATGAATGCTGGGAAGATTACCTGACTACAGTTACCAATCACCATGAGCGATACAACTCTTTTAGGTTCAACCTTTGACCACAGATCAAATGACCTTGCTTTTGCAAATCTTGGATCAAAATGTTTTGATGCAATACTTATTTCTTAACCACTTGCCACCCAAGCCAGTGTTGGCCCAATTTTTCAAACCTTACATGTTTCATTTTATGCGGTTTATAACTTTGGAGCGCTATTACTTATTCAAGTTATTCCACGATTGTTTTTCTGTGACACATTTTATATCCATGGTTAATTTTGCTTGGTATGTATTTAAAGGGGCTTTCCGGGGCAAAAATTACTGATGCCCTATTCTCAACAATAGGTAATTGCTGGTGACCCGCTACTCGTGATCCTGAGCGATCAACTGATTACCACAGCTGCAGTCAATGCAGCGGACAGGCATGCGTTATAGTAGTCAAGACGGGAAGCGTCATAAACAATGGGAACTGAAGCGATTATTACACTTCTAAGTCCGGCCCTAGTGTCAGAGGCAGAAGTGCCAAAAGTGTCATAGCCAGCTTCAGCTCATATTGATTTCAATGGGAGTGAAGCCAGTTTATGGCACTTCCCATCCCAACCCCAATGACACATGTCTAGCCTACGGCAATCAGCTGATTGTCTGGGATCATCTGAGATCACGATTGGTGGGTCCCCAGCGATTAACTATTGAAGTCCTATCTTGAGAATAGGTCATCAATAGTTTTTGCCTGGAAAAACCCCTTAGATATAGTGTGTGTGTGCCCTCACCATGACTCCCGAACAACCAAATATCACCATGGAGCCTTAGCCTCAAAATGGCAAATGGAGACAGTGCTCTATATATACAGTTACCTAATATATAGGTTAACCTAAGCTACTCAAGGCTTTTTTTTATAATAATTATAAGCCAATGTCTTTGGCACAAGGGGGGAAATATATTTTAAAGTAACCCGCCATAATCTCCCAAAAATCCCCCTTCATTTTACTAATCCATAATAAAAGATTGCGCTATTTAACCGAGGCTTCATGTAAAATCAAACATTGTGTCAATCGGATTTTGTTATTTGCTCACTATAAATCTATGGATCTCTCCAAAATGTGTGTTCCATTTGTTTAAGCGTAATGTGAAATTTTGTGGATTTTGTGCAACGTGGACCTAAACCCACATCAATCGTCCAATGTTTTATATGTCTCTTTTAAGGGACTAATGGAAAGTGGGATTTTAAGTGCAGGTCTGGCATTCATTTCGCTTGTTCCAAATCCAAAATGTTAAATGTTCTGTCTTCTCTTTCACAGTCAGACAATCAGTAGATCGGATGACTGTTCCAGTGTGGGAGATGTATAGATTCCTTATGACATAAGCAGCCCAGCGTCTACCGAATTCTTTTAGACAGACATCACTTAATGTAAAAGATTATCTGCCTTCCCAAACCCCCCAGTATTCCTTCAGGGTCCCGAATAACCACAGACAGGCAGCTTCTGTGGATCACTCAAGCAAACAATGAAGACAAAAAGTAAGCAACCAACGTGAATACATATTTTATATTTCGACTTTCTAAAGAAAGTACTGGAGGACCCTTAGGCCGGGAATCATGAAAGGGAGATAAATATTTAAGGCTTGCTGTATTTTAGCTCCTACTGAAAAGTATGGCTTTTTTTCTTCTACCTTCATTGGATGCCTTGTCCCCAGTTCATGTGTAAAATGTCAGATGATACAATGTAGCGGAGACCCATTTACCAGGTCGGAGCGGATCTTGGTATCTATTTGTATGTGTAAAAAAATGCAGTCATCGTTTATTGCATTATATTATTAGTTTACGTGTTTTTAATTGATAATATAGTTAAAGCCATTAATGAAAATAATTAAAACACATAGGTTCATTTCTGTCCTTTAACCCCTTAAGGACACGGCCTATTTTGGGCTTAAGGACACAACGATTTTTGGCGGATTTTCTTCTCCTTTTTTCAAAAGTTTTATTTTTCCGTCGACGCGGCCGTGTAAGGGCTTGTTTTTTGCGTGGCGAACTGTAGTTTTTATTGGTGCCACTTTTGGGTACATTGACTATATTGTAAAACTTTTATTATTTTTTTTTATGATGATAGGGAGAGAAAACGCATCAATTCTGCCATAGATTTTTTTTTTTACAGCATAAGGGCTCAGTCAGACGGGCGTTTTTTCGCGCGATTTGCGGATCGCGTGACGGATGCGCATCCGCAAATCGCGTGACCGGTGCGCGCAAGTCGCCGGCAAATCGCCCGAAAATCTGCTCCTAGCCGCGTTTCATTAGAAACGGGCCGGAGCTGTCCAGCGCATTGCATTCAATGGAGACGGCAATACAGCGGCTCCATTGAATGCAAGCGCTGCGGGCGAGCCCGGGATGAATTGTCGGTAAGGGCTTAAATATATAAGCCCTTCCCTGCAATGCATCCTAAAATGTGTAAAAATAAAAAAAAATTGTATACTCACCTTCTGTATACTCCACCTTCAGCCGGAGCTCCGAGCGGCCGTCCTGCAGTGGGTGTGAGCCAGACCTGCCCCCTGATTGGCTCATCGCTGAGCCAATCAGAGGCATGCCTCACTCACACCCATTCATGAATTCATGAATGGATGTGAGTCAGACCTGCCCCTGATTGGCTCAGCGCTGAGAGGCAGCAGTCACTCACCCATTCATGAATTCATGAATGGGTGTGTGAGTGAAACCGGCCTCTGATTGGTCAGGCTGTGACCAATCAGAGGCAGATCATTCAGCAGGCGGGGATTTTAAAGTCCCGCCGGCTGAATAGTGCAGAGAAGCAGTTCAGGAGAACTGACAGCGGCCGCGGCTGGACTCCGGCTGCAGCGGAAAGGTGAGTATACAATTTTTTTTAATTTTAACACATTTTAGGATGAATTGCAGGGAAGGGTTTATATATTTAACCCCTTCCCGACAATTCACCCCGCGCACGCCGGCAAGCCCATTGCTTTCAATGGAGCGGCTGTATTGCCGCTCCATTGAATTCAATGGGCAAACATCGTTCTTCTCTGCCACAGCTGTTACAGCTGTGGCAGAGAAGAATGATTTGTCTTCTATATGTTCTCAGTGGGGTCGGCGCTGCTGCCGCCGGCCCCATTGAGCGCATATACAGAAGAGAACAGGAATCGCAGATCGCAGATAGGTGCGATCTGCGATTTTTTGTTCTATAATTTATCGGACGAGCGCATAAAAGGCGCTCATGTGTCCGATACCATTGCAAAGCAATGGTTTTAAAAAATCGCCGGACGCATGCGCATGCGCAAATCGCGGCTAAAAACGCCCGTCTGACTAAGGCCTTAATCATGCAGCATAAATGACACAATACATTTTTTTCTGCGGGTTGGTACGGTTACAACGATACCAAAATTCTTATTTTTTTTTTAGGTTTTTCTACTTTTCTGCAATAAAACCCCTTTTTTCGGAAATCTTTTTTTTCTGAATCGCTACATTCAAAATCCTGTAACTAATTTTTTTTTATGCATGGAGCTCTACGGGGGCTCATTTTTGCGAGACGAGCTGTTTTTTTTATTGGTACCATTTTTGGGTACATATGTCTTTTTTGATCACTTTTTATAGGGAGGCAAAATGCTAAAAATTAGTATTTTGCTTCAGTTTTCTAGCGTTTTTTTAACGCTTTTTTCCCTGCACAGTCAAAAGCATGTGCAACGTATTGTACGCATCGTTACGGATGCAACAATAGCAAATATCTGGGGTTATAATTATTTTTTACCCTTTTTTATGCTAATATGAGAAAAAGCATAAAAAAGGGTTTTTTTACTTTTTTGTTTTACTTTTTTTTTTAATTCATTTTTATTTTCTTTTTTTCACACAATTTGTGTCCCTCTGGGACACTTACAGTACAGCACTGATGATTGCTGTGATAAGGCATGGCAGGGCTACTGCCCTGCCGTGCCTTATCGCCTATACAGCGATCACAGGCTATGGCAATACAGGACGCCAGTGTCTGGCGTCCTGTTGCCATGGAAACCAGCCGGGCTCTCTGCGATTATATCGGGAGAGCCCGGTGACATCACAGAGGGAGTGCACTCCCTCTGTGCACCCCTCCCATGCTGCAATCTACATAGATCATGGCAGGGAAGGGGTTAACAGCGGGGGGGCGCATCTACGATGCACCCCCGCTGTTGCAGCGGAAGGCCAGCTATGACTGACAGCCAACTCCCGCTGCCGGATAGGGCGAGATCATAAGTGATCCCGCGCTATCCCCAGGACATAAGTTTACGCCCTATTGCGGGAAGTACCCCTCTGCCAGGACGTAAACTTACGCCCTGGAGCGGGAAGGGGTTAAAGTACAGGATTTTACAGAAGTCAGGCTGCTTTCACACCTCAATAGCGTCACTTCAGGGTTTCCGTTTCTCTGCTCCGTTTTTGGAGGAAAGAAAGTGAAATAAAAAGGAAAAAAAATGATTCTTTTTTTCTTCATTGATTTCAATGGGATTTAATAAAAAACGGAGCTTAGACACGGAAACCCTGAACTGACCCTATCGCAGGTCTGAAAGCAGCCATACATTAGAGCAATATATTCCATTGCATATAAAAGTGCTGCTTCAGTATCTTTTATCCTTTTTTCAGTGTGTTATCATCCAGGACTCCGATACAATGTAACTATTAGATAAGATACATGTAAAGTGATGAAAGGGAAAGTACATGATGCTAAAAGCAGATGTCACCAATCAGTGATTTACAGGACTGCATGGCTTTATGTATCAGGATCAGGAATGGCTTTGTGAAATCACTCGGCTTGTGTTGAGTAAAGGACAAGTCAATGGTCTGAAACCCAATTGGAGACTCCTTTGCATGATCACATTTTAAACCTCACTGAAGACACGTCCTGAGAAATGAATGGCTGAGCGCGCCGGCGCAGAATACCAGCAAGGCGAAGCAGATAGCTGAGTCCGAAAATAAATTACATTTTACAAGCTAGAATGCATTAGTGTATCGTCTTGTGAAAACAAGGAAAAAATTAAGGTACCAGTATATAATTATTACAGTGTAGAAATTATGCTGCTGATGATGTATTATATTATGCTGCTGATATACTATATTTTGCAGACTATAAACAAATCTTACTATATAGGACACTCCTTATACAACAGGAAACAGGAAAACTAAATTTTGATATTGACTAAAACTTCCCTGTTGGTGTAAGGAAGTGGACGGCTTAAAGGGGAACTAACTTTGCAGACAACTCATCTATTGCATCTCCCAAAAATAAGACCCTGTTTTATATTAATTTTTGCCCCAAAAGAGACACAGGGTCTTATTTTCATGTGGTGTCTTATAGTCACCTAGCAGGCGCCGTCTGGTTCCCTCCTACTGGCCGCCGGCACTCCGGCAGGCTTCCGTATAGTCCTCAGTGCTGGCAGAGTGTTTTTTTTGCTGGTAACAGGGTTTGAAAACCCCGCCTTCAGCAAGTGATTGCTATGATTGGTTCTTGAGTGCCGCGGCTCAGCCAATCAGAGTCAGCGCTTGATGAACCAATCACAGCCATACAATTGGTTCAACAAGCGCTGGCTCTAAATGGCTGAGCCATGGTGCTCGAGAACCAATCAGGGCAATTGCGTGCTGGAGGAGGGGTTTACAAACCCTATTACCAGCAAACGATGCTCTGTCAGTGCTGAGGACTGCACCTAAGCTTGCCGGAACACTGGAGGCCAGTGGGAGGGAACCGGACGGTGCCTGCTAGGTGAGTATTGCCTTTTTCTTAAATGCAGTGTGGCTAGGGCTTATTTTCGGGGTAGGGCTTATTAACGAGATAGGTCATATTTTCAGGGGAGCCCAGTACTAGCTTGTGTAAGTCTCAATATTTATGTAATATACTTGCATTTAAAAATGTTGTTGCTTTACCACTGCAAACCATGTTTGAAGTGGCTGCCACTAGGGGTCTCCCTTCCAGCTTCTCTGCAATCCCCTCTCTGTTGTTCAGTACAGAGCTTCCTAAGTAACAAGGGCATATGCATGTTTCCATAGCAACGGGGGGGGGGGTGGTTATCTTCACAGGCAGCTCCTGTGCACTTTATGGGCTGCAGGCTGACAGATCAGCAGACACTGTGATAATGATCTTCACAGTCTCTGCCGCTCCTGCTGTTACCCTTCCCTCTGTGAACCCTTTACACACCTTGATCAACATTGATTGTGGCATGTAGGAGGTTAACAGCAGGGATCAGTGTTCTCACTGAACTCCGCTGCTACAATGGGAGGCTGGTCCGTGCCATCCATAGAACGTAAGTTTATGTCCATTTGCGGAAACCCCTTCCCAGCCAGGATCTTACACCCTGTGGCAAGAAAGGGTAAAAGTTTGCCACGACTGTGTGTTTAAGTGAAGTGTCAAGTTAACATTTGCTAAATCTATAAATACAGATTTTACTTTCTGAGCTTATTACAGTATTTTATATAAATGTAATGTGGAAAGAAAATCGCTCCGGTAGGAAAAATTGAAATTAATATTTAATTACCACATTCTAGTTATTCATCAGGTGAAATGTAGAGAAATATTTACCGAATTTTTATTTTATTTGGATTTTATTATACTTACATATTAGAGAAAAACTATTTCCATTCATGGGCTAAAAATACATTTTCTATAACATGAAGTTTCTTTACAGCGCGGCGGAGCGCGGCGAGCAATCACATTATGTTATGTTCTATTACTAAGCTGCGAGTATCATTTAATTAGGTGATGGATTTGTGCATTAAGCAGTCCGGGAGCCGTAATTTTTACATCCTGAATATAATATTTTCGACCGGAGATTTCACGTGTTTATCACGTGGCGCCGGCTATTGAGAAATGCTTGGCTTCATATGATTTTTAAGCGTTGGGAAGGCGAACATTCATTTTTCATGAAAGTCTCGATTATGTCATCGGCCCCATGCTACAGAAGACAGACAGTCAGCTGCCAAGAGAAGCCAACAAGGAACAATGGCAGCTAAAGGGGCACATTGCTTGGGTGAGCATTTCAGCCCCTACAGTTCAACAATCAGCTGGGGTCTCAGCACCCGGACCCCACTGATCAAAACTCACATGCTGCTCTGACATGTCAAAAGTATTTTAAAAGTGGATGTCTTACAGTGTAAGCTCCTAAACAGTGCCAAATTTAGGTAAAATTGTACCCCTTGAGAAAATTTTTTGGGCACCACTCCCATCATAAAGCGGTCTGCCTGTATTCTGCTAGTGCAAAAAGCAGCAAGATGGCAGCGTATCGACACCAGTGACTAAATATTGCACCAGAACCAAGCTTGTTGCATAAATATAGGACAAACCAGGAGATAACAAAAGTACAGCACCAGAACCAAGGTCAGTACATAAATACAGCAACATAACCGAGCTCATAACATAAGTACAGCATGAGAACCAAGTTTATAGTATAAGCACAGCACCAACATAAAGCTAATAGTATAAATACAGCACAAGAACCGTGAATAAATATTGTATCAGAAGCAAGCTTATCACATAAATGCAACACCAGAACCAAGCACATAATATAAATGCAGCTCCAAAACCATACTTATAACATAGCAATATCAGAATCAAGCTGAATACATAAATACAGTACCAGAACCAAGTTCATAATATAAATACAGCACAAGAACCAACCTCGGCACATAGATACCATCAGGGCCATATTTACACCTAATGCTGCCCTAGGCACTGACCCTACACATGCCCCCATTAAGGATATGTTCACATGTGGCATACTCTGCACAGTGGATTTTAGTGCAGACCTGCACCAAAATCCGTGTCAAAATCTGCACCATTTGATGCAGATTTAGGGCTAAAACACACTGCCGTAGGTGCAACTAGACTTGACAGTACGGAGTGCAGGAGTATGAAAACAGAGGCGGGAAGACAGGTGCCACCCGATCTTCCCTGCATGATGTATTCAGTACCTGTGTGGAGGATGGGGCAGGTCCTATATCACTGGTTAACACATTTTTATAAAAGTCATGTTACTGAAATAAAATGAGTCATTTCTTATCACTTTCTATGTGTCAACATGAATATGAAGTCAAAATGCAAAATTGGCTCTATTTTTTTGTAATCTGCAGTAATTATTTACATCACGAAATGCATGCTAATAGTAATAGGTCTATGGGTAATATCTGTAACAAGTCATAGACTGTCTTAGATTTTTTTGCCTGTCTCTTGTCCAGCTGTTCGGGAGCATCTTTGGAGTGTCCAGCAGTAGTCAGCCAGCTGATAGTGGAGTGTCCAGCAGTAGTCGGCCAGCTGGTAGTGGAGTGTCCAGCAGTAGTCAGCCAGCTGGTAGTGGAGTGTCCAGCAGTAGTCGGCCAGCTGGTAGTGGAGTGTCCAGCAGTAGTCGGCCAGCTGGTAGTGGAGTGTCCAGCAGTAGTCGGCCAGCTGGTAGTGGAGTGTCCAGCAGTAGTCGGCCAGCATGGTAGTGGAGTGTCCAGCAGTAGTCAGCCAGCTGGTAGTGGACTGTCCAGCAGTAGTCGGCCAGCTGGTAGTGGAGTGTCCAGCAGTAGTCAGCCAGCTGGTAGTGGAGTGTCCAGCAGTAGTCAGCCAGCTGGTAGTGGAGTGTCCAGCAGTAGTCAGCCAGCTGGTAGTGGAGTGTCCAGCAGTAGTTGGCCAGCTGGTAGTGGAGTGTCCAGCAGTAGTTGGTCAGCTGGTAGTGGAGGGTCCAGCAGTAGTCGGCCAGCTGGTAGTGGCGTGTCCAGCAGTAGTCGGCCAGCTGGTAGTGGAGTGTCCAGCAGTAGTCGGCCAGCTGGTAGTGGAGTGTCCAGCAGTAGTCGGCTAGCTGGTAGTGGAGTGTCCAGCAGTAGCCGGCCAGCTGGTAGTGGAGTGTCCAGCAGTAGTCGGCCAGCTGGTAGTGGAGTGTCCAGCAGTAGTCGGCCAGCTGGTAGTGGAGTGTCCAGCAGTAGTCGGCCAGCTGGTAGTGGAGTGTCCAGCAGTAGTCAGCCAGCTGGTAGTGGACTGTCCAGCAGTAGTCGGCCAGCTGGTAGTGGAGTGTCCAGCAGTAGTCAGCCAGCTGGTAGTGGAGTGTCCAGCAGTAGTCAGCCAGCTGGTAGTGGAGTGTCCAGCAGTAGTCAGCCAGCTGGTAGTGGAGTGTCCAGCAGTAGTCGGCCAGCTGGTAGTGGAGTGTCCAGCAGTAGTCGGCTAGCTGGTAGTGGAGTGTCCAGCAGTAGCCGGCCAGCTGGTAGTGGAGTGTCCAGCAGTAGTCGGCCAGCTGGTAGTGGAGTGTCCAGCAGTAGTCGGCCAGCAGGTAGGAGACCATTCTCTCTGGTATCTTTGTTCCATTGCTGTGATATCTTGATGAAAACGTTGGCCATGTTCATCACTAACCATACCACAGTTGTCTGGAGAGAAATCCAGATGGGAATGAAGGAAGTGGATCTTTAGAGACATATTGCAGCCAAGTTTCTGCTACTGCATCTGCATGCCTTGTACTCGTTCCTTGTAGCTTTCTGCCCTAAGATTCCTGAGAAAGACACTAGGCGAAAACCATTCCACGCTTGTTTCGCATCACCCTGCAGCAAGTAGTTGAACCGATCGTCTTTGAAGAGCTCTCGAATCTGAGGACCCACAAAAACTCCCTCTTTAATCTTTGCCTCGCTGAGCCAAGGGAATTTTTCATGGAGGGGAAACACAGTCCTGTGAGCAGTGACAGCCAGTGACACAGAGCCACTATGGAGCCACGGAAATCCTCCCCTCCTTTAGACTAATTTTTTACTGTCTCTAGGCCCACCCCTCTGCCTTGACGCCCTAGGCACTTCACCAGGAGTGTCTAGTGGCAAATTCATACTATACCAGAACCAAGCTCACAGGATAAATGCAGCCACAGAACCAAGCTCATAACATAAAGATAGTAACTAAGTGATTGTGTTGTGAGGGCGCCGATGACTCCTTGGTACATTAGAGGGAGGAGACAGAACAAGACGGAGGATGATTTATGTCCCTCCACAAGACTCTGCTGCACAGAGGAAGAGAATGATCTGGTCAGGAGGATCTAAGGTGTGTGTGTGGGGGGGGGGGCTATCTTACATCTGTCCGGTGCCAAATACTGGTGGTGGGTACCGCACATTTCGAATGTACCAAAGGCGCCTATGTTTCCAAACCTCATATAGTACCGGCTTCAGGCAGGAACTCTATGGCTGTGTGAAAGGGAACAGAGATTGGGAGCTCTGTAACATAAAAATGGCACTCAGAAAGATACATTTTTGAAAATGACTCAGCACAGAATTTGGAGTCAGAAGGAATACCCCCCTTCCCCCCTACACACCCCACACACACACACAAATTAGGAAAATTGACTTCTACCTCATTTGGTTTTTTTTTGTCTTCCTCTGGATCAACATTGGGGTGGGGGTTGGGAGTAATAGGCCAAACAAGATGAAATGTCTTTTTTTCATGTCAAGGCGTTTCGAACGTGTCGGATTCCGCATGCTGAGGGTCTGCACATTTTACCACTGATCATCCGTGCGAACGGCGAGCGTGGAATCCACAATTCAAATCCGGTCGTGTGAGCCCGCTCTTACTCACTATGTGTTAATATGACCTATTTAGACTCAAAATACAAAAGGGTGAAATCTCCTTTAAAATTTCTAGCTCCCAATGGGGGGAAGTAAACATTTTTAGATCTATTTTAATTGTCGCCGGGTGAGACGTGGAACAAATCCGATTCAAGTACAGGCTGCATTTTGAAAATCATTATTTCACCAGCTGCTAAGAATGATCAAGTGCGAGTTATGAGTCCACTTCCCGTGGCGACACGTGTCCAGGTCGGGGATTATGTGGTAGATATGGATCTTGGAATTCACATCCCTCAGGGGCTCTCAGTCTTGCCAGCCTCGTTTGTATAAATATAATTATAATTAACGGCTCTGATTGTGAG
Source organism: Eleutherodactylus coqui (assembly GCF_035609145.1). Lineage (NCBI taxonomy): Eukaryota > Metazoa > Chordata > Amphibia > Anura > Eleutherodactylidae > Eleutherodactylus > Eleutherodactylus coqui. The sequence continues at coordinate 305,965,926 of NC_089839.1, forward strand.
GCATTCTGCCTTCAGAACTTGGGCTCTTAATGCGACGCTGCGAGCAACTGCTGACATTTCTGTTTTGACTGAAGACGGTTCTTCACATGAAACAAAAGCTCCGATCAGGAAAAAGTCCATTGTGGGAAATAGTCAAACAAGACGGGATTTGTCCGTCTTGGCAAAACTACCTTAATTGTTAACCCCTAAGTGACACCTTTTTACTGACCTCACTAATGGGCGTTGAATCTGCACCCTTTACATGCCACAATTAGTAGCAGCTGCAGCATGTAAGCAGTTGCCCGGTGCAGGGTGGCACTTTCTGTCATCCATTGGCACCCCGCAGTGCGATTGCAAGGTACCAATGGGTTCCCCCGGCAGCCGCATCCTGACAAAGACCTCCATGTCTGCTATGTGACTCAGACTATTAAGCCCCGCCTCCGTCTACTAGGCTGCTGTCTTTGGCTACATTTACATGGGTGAGTGCAATATCAGGCCAAGAAACTAATATTGCTCTTGCCAATGCGCATTTGATATGCGGATGCAAGCCGATTTTCATTAAAAAACTCCTTGCATCACTTCTGTGAAATTGCGATCCTCAGTCGGGTGTTTCACGCGTGTCAGAGGACTGCAAGTGCCTCCCATTGTTTTCAATGGGAAACCTCACATCACACTCACATACACATCGTATGGTATCCCAGTGCATGTCATGTCTTTAAAGGTCCCATTGAAAACAATGGGCAAGGCGTTTCAAGAGAACGCCCAAAAATAGGACTTGCAGCAATTTTTATCCCCGCAGCATCGCAACGCACAAAACTCACGTGAGATTCCCACTCATGTGCATGTAGCCTCAGGCTAAGTGGAATGCATTACATGAGTAATGCAGTGTACTATTCTAGTGATCGAACAATCTCATTTTCATGTTCCCTTGCGATGCTTAAAACATTGTGTTAAAAAAAAAAAGTTCAGCAAAGTAAAAAAAAAAACACAAATCTGGTTAAAAACAAATCTTTTTTTTCCTACAAAAGCAAAAATAAGAAAAAGCAGCACATAGTAGGTATTGCCCACGTTCGTAATGATTCCGACAATGAAAATGTTCTCATACTTTTGTCAAACAGTGTATGCCAAAATATTTTATAAAGTAACGCAACAATTGCTACTTTCCTTTCTTTGCCTGCCAAAAAATATAATAAAAAGCAACCAAAAATGGTGCTAATAAAAACTACGACTCTTCACAAAAAGCAAGACCTCACAGAGCTCCGCAAAGGGAACGGCGGTCAAGCATGTGCACTGCCGCCCGAGATTGCCAAGCGTTCTTGCTCTTAGAATGCGGCAGTGCAGATCCAATAGTTTTTCCTTAAACATGTGTTTTTATTATGCAAAAGTAATAAAAAGTAAAAACAAATGTACAAACCTTAAACCGGACATCCCAGTAATTGTCCGGATCCAGGTAAGAAAATTATCCTGTTGTTTCTATCGAATCATGAACGCTGTGAAAAGAAAACCCCAAAACAATAGTAGTTTCTCAACACTCCCCCCCCCCAAAAAAAAAATAAAAAGTGAATAAAAGTGATTCTACACATTATATGTACCCCATAGTGGTGCCATTAAAAAGTACAACTAGTCAAAAAAAAATCCCTCCTACGGCTATGTCGCGGGTTATGGCTTTTGCAGTGTGAGATGGAAAATCTCTTGGTCCTGAAGGCACAAAATAGAATAGTCACTAAAGGGTTAATATTGATGGTGTTAGCATTCTCTAGTACAAGGTCCACATATGTAGGTTTATGTTTAGAGATGAGCGAGTATACTCGCTAAGGCTAACTCTCTCTCCCTCTCCCCCCCCATGCTCACCGCCGCAACTCACCTGTCACCCGCGCCGGCAGCCGAATCTTTAGAGATGAGCAGGGAGATACTCGGCTAAGGCACTACTCGCTCATCTCTAATTATGCTGTTATTATTATTACTACTCACTAGGCCAGGCTAATATGATTACCGCATATTACGCATGCGCTGTACGATATGCGGAAGGCAACCAATTATATTGTCTTATGGAAAAACCAAGTGCCCTGTGCGTGACAGTATGTGTAAGATACGCGGTCATGTGCAGTACAATGTCAATGCCCTATGTGATAGGCCGGGTCACCGATGGCTCCATAGCGGTAAAATGCTGCGTGACCCATGGCTGTGTGAGCCCGCCTTACTAGTATTATTAGGATTCTTTTGTTGCATTAGTATGGCCCAACTGGTTGACATATATATGTTTACCACCTAATTAAAACATAAGCTGAAAGCAGTTCTGCCAACATTTAGGCCAGAGCTACATGGTAACTTTGGGCCGCCACAGACCAAAAATAGCTGTGCAGCCTTGCAATCTCAGACATTGAATGAATGTGATCGTTGGTAACAAATCACAAAATATCCATCACAGCCATTTTTGGTCACACAACCCCTGTTGCAGCCAAACGTTGCCATGTAGTTCTGGTCCTAAATAGAGATGAGCGAGCATACTCATCCGAGCTTGATGCTCGTTCTAGTATTAGGGTGCTCGAGATGCTCGTTACTCGAGACGAGCACCACGCGGTGCTCGTCTCGATTAAACGAGCACTGACCATTGAATTTAATGGAGCCAGCAATACAGCCGGCTCCATTGAAAGCAATAGGCTGCCGGCTAGCGCGGGATGAATTTTCAGGAAGGGCTTAAAAATATAAGCCCTTCCCTTAAATTCATCCAGAAATGTGTAAAAAGTAAAAAAATATATATACTCACCTTGTCCTGGCAGAACGATGTTAGCCCATTGAATTCAATGGAGTCAGCAATACAGCCAGCTCCATTGAAAGCAATGGGCTGCCGGCGATCGCACAATGAATTTTCGGGAAGGGCTTAAATATATAAGCCCTTCCCTGCAATTCATCCAGAAATGTGTAAAAATTCATGAATGGGTGTGAGTGAGAGCTGCCTCTGATTGGTCAGGCTGTGACCAATCAGAAGCAGCTCATTCAGCAGGCGGGGATTTTAAATCCCCGGCTGCTGAATACTACAGAGAGTAGTTCAGGAGAACTGCCGCTGGCCGCGGCTGAACTCCGTCTGCCGGGACCGGGTGAGTATATATATTTTTTTTATTTTTGCACATTTCTGGATGAATTGCAGGGAAGGGCTTATATATTTAAGCCTTTCCCGAAAATTCATTGTGCGATCGCCGGCAGCCCATTGCTTTCAATGGAGCCGGCTGTATTGCCGGCTCCATTGAATTCAATGGGCTAACATCGTTCTGCTCTGCTATAGCTGTTACAGCTGTGGCAGAGGAGAACGATCGTTATGCTGACAGTGCGGGGGGGGGGGGGGTCTCACTCTTGCCACTATTGTGGCTTAATAGTGAGACCTCGGAGCCCGAAATGCAGCCTTGCATGTTGCTCCTCGCCTGCCCTATCCATTTCTGTGTTTTTTACATGACTTTGGTGATTTGCCAAGATTTTCACAAATGAAAACCTTAGCGGAGCACCAGTCATATACAAAAATGCTCGAGTCGCCCATTGACTTCAATGGGGTTTGTTACTCGAAACGAACTCTCGAGCATCACTGAAAGTTCGACTCGAGTAACGAGCACTCGAGCATTTTGGTGCTCGCTCATCTCTAGTCCTAAAGTTACCTCCTCACCATAGGACAAAGGATTATTTTTTGATCAGTGGGCGTCTGACCACTGGGACACCCTTCAATCCCAAGAATGGGGTTCTCAAAGGTCCCTACGTAAATGGAGTGGTGGTCGAGCATGTGCACTGCCGTTAGAGATAGGCAAGCACTTGAACTCAGCCATCTCTGGCAGTCCCACTGAAATGAATGTAGAAATGGTGCACAATACTTGACCACCACTCCACTCACACAGGGACCTTCAGAACCAGTGGGGGTCACTCTGGCTAGTATGTAAGGCTCCTGAACAAAAAACCTCCTCTCTGTTACTCAGAATGCTATAATAGGGTATTGCTTAAGCCAGACAACTCCTGTACGTTACTACATATACATGATTGGACTGTTTTTTTATTACCAAGAGCCTATGAGTAGCTCAGTTCTATCGAGCTACAAAATCTACAGCACTGTGTCTGACTTCAACACTCACTCCAAAGTAACGGGGTCCTTTTGTTACTACCCTGTTTCCCAAAAAATAAGACCTACCCTGAAAATAAGCCCTACACTGATTTCTCAGGATTTTCAGGGAGGCTTGAAATGTGAGCCTTAACCCGAGAATAAGCCCTAGCTGCATTATATAAAAAAGGAATACTTTACCTAGCACACTCTTCATAGCTCCGACGTGCTTCTTGCAGTCCTCAGCCACCCATGGAAGATCATTTCTTGATTACGAGATTTATAAATCTCACTTCCAGGAAGCAATGGCTCTGATTGATTCTCAAACGCGACTCAGCCAAACAATGCAGCACTTAATGAACTAATGCAATGACTATGATTAGTTCATCGAGCGCTGCATTGATTGGCTGAGCAGCATTTGAAGAACCAATCACAGCCATCGCACTGTGGAGGTGGGATTTATGAATTGGCCAATCAATGCCGCAGCTCAGCCTATTTATAAATCCTGCCCATTCCTGTGATTGGTTCATTGAGCGCTGCATGATTGGATGAGTCCAGAGACTAGAGAACCATATAAGAAATAACTGGGATTGCTGTTGTTTGCTGCCTTTGCCTGTTGGCGGTTGCTGAGGATCTTACAACATGGCCTACGTCTCTGACTGGTGTGTGACTTCAGGCCTTGCCGTCAGATGGCCAAAGTTTGTTTGTTTCTCTTACAAATATATTTGTAATGCTAAGCAAATTTGTAAGTATTCATTATATATAAATAATTATATACCCAGAGGCGGTATATGCCAAGAAAACACAACATTATTAGCATAACACCTTGTTGTAGTCTATAGATCTCCTATATACCAATATGAATTCTAAAAACTCATGGAATTCTTTTTACGCCAATTGAATACGGACAAAAATGTTAACTTTTTCAGGTCACTAGATTATAAAGATACCAAATAAGCTAAACCTAGACAGACATTCTTATTGGACCACCCTGAAGGACTATGTTAGGCCCCAAGTTGTACATATAACAGTATCTGGCCTGGTGTCATAACATAAGAAGGTCTCCAGAACTCTCTAGAGAAGATCCACCTAGGGTCCATCGAAATAGATGCTTATGTTCCTGTACAGATAATAATGATTTCGAGAAAAACAAGGGTGCCCCAAAACTCTATGCTGCCTGAAACGAAGTGTAAAAGGGCCCCCATCTGAAAGAGACCCACTCATTTTACAGGCATTGAAAGCACCAATACACAAGATACCCAACACATATTTAAACCATTGAGATTGGCCTGATATGACAGAGTAATTGTGATCCCTATAGTGACCTCAACAGTAATAGTGACCCCCTTAATGCCCCAGTAGTATTAGTTCCCCAGTAATAGTAGTGCACCATTAGTGCACCAATAGTTATACTGTCCCCATTAGTGGTTCCAGTAGTAATAGTGACCCTTTTAGTGGCTCCAGGAGTAATAGTTACCCCTATAGTGGACCCCATAGTTATAATGACCCCCATAGTAGTCCCAATAGTAAAGGTGACCCCCATAGTGGTCTCAGTAGTAATATCCCCCATAGTGGCCCTAGTAGTATTAGCATCCCCATAGTAGTCCCAGTAGTAATAGGGACCTCGATAGTGGCCCAAGTAGTAATAGGTTCCCCCTAGTGGCTCTAATAGTAATAGTGTCCCCCTAGTGGCTCTAGTGGTAATAGTGGCCCCCATAGTGGTCCCAGTAACAATAGTGGCCTCAGCCAGACAGCAACCTGACAAGCATTTAACTGACTTAATCTATAGTTTTGCCCCAGGCAGCGGTGGCCACTTCTAATGCTGTGATCAGAATGTGACCTGACGTCTTCACCTGGCATCTCTGTTCCTGTACGCAGACATTGGATGGAGAGGTCAGAGGTCACACCCCGACTACAGTAGAGGCAGTCTCTTCTGCCTCCGGACTTGAACTGCATAGCAGGTGAGTTAAATGCTTGTCCGGTTTCTGCCCGGCCGGCTCACAGGTGCCAATTTGTTTCACTGGCCATTAACAGGACTGGTGAAAAATAATTACTGGCTAGGCAGCAACCCGACAAGCATTTAACTCATTTGCTGTGTAGTTCCTCCTTGCAGATTGTCGCCTGAGGTGGCCGTCTGCCTCATGGCAGGGGCACCCCTGGATAAAAGCTAAATCTAAACAAGTGTTCTTACTGGACAGCCCTGGGGGCTATATAAGGGCCCTTGGCTGTACGTATAACATTGTCAGGCGTGTAATCATAACATAACAAGGGTCTACAGAACTGTCTAGTGAAGATATATAGTATCTCCAAATAGATGCATCTATGTTCCTGTACATGCAATATTGCAATATAGATAAAAAGTTGGCCTGAGAAAACAAAGTTTCTTCTTGTGAAGAGCGCTAGGTTCGCGTAGGACGTCTTATGTAGGACAGGCAATGCTCCCTTCAAAAAAAGTATCTCCATGATAAATAACAGGGAAAAAAAGTTTCTAAAGTTCGGCAAAGTTAACAAATTTTTAAAAAAGTCTTCAAGCAAAAATGTCTTCAACAAAAAAAAACATACCCCATACATACCGCAATCATCTACGGGGTTAAACACCCAGGATTGAATCTATTTCTGAGCCTTCTGCTACCCCAAGTAGGAACGGTACAGTGGGTAATCCTGCCAGAACAATTGGGTATACCTTATGTACCCCACCTTCAAATAGCGTCTTTTAACACACCATGTGACTCCATTCGGGGGTTCCATGACAGCTGCAGAAAGCAGCACTGTGAGGGAATCCCCAAACGGAAGTAAATGGAGCCATTCACTTGTACTACGAAACTGACACTTCTGTGGTATCCACTTTACAAGATTTCCATTTGTTTGGCGTACAGAATAGTTGAGTCAACTGCGTTATTCTATACTTCAACTAAAACAGAAAGAAACGGAAACCTTGTAAAATGGTCACCAAAGAGGCGTTCGTTTCACAATAGGCCCATTTCTTTCCATCCGGGGATTCAGCAACCCCTGCTAAACTGAACTGTCATATGACTATAATGGGGTCTGTTCGCCTTCCGGATGGCTGACCGGCACTTTGCCGGATTTGACGGGACGGAGTAACACTGCATGCTCCACTATTTCCTGCTGTTTTTAGCAGAAATAGTTGATGGACCCTCCGACGCTGATGTGAACGAGCCCTAAATCCAAATGTGTAAAGGGGTTAAAGTTAATTTCTTCCAAAAGCAAGAAGTCAAAAAACTAAATTCAGTAAATGTAAAGCTCTACAGGAAACAAATATACCGTAACTAAAACAGCTGTGTAGAACGACTCGAGACCCTAACACCTAAACGTCACCTGGAACTTTCTGGAAACTTTTTATGAAACGGCACATTCTTTCTACAGAAAATAACTTTTTATATCTCTTTTTTCGGTTTATTTCTTCACACCACCCCCAGTCATCAATGAATAATTCAAGTAGAGCCCCAGCCCATAAATGTTTTATGTGCCTCCCTCCCAACCCGCTTTCTGACCTTTCAAACAACACAAATCTTTGTGGCAAAAATGCAACGCCCCCCCCCCCCCCCCCTTTCCAAAAAAAAAAAAAAAATCAAAAAGTCAAAGACCCCGCTTAATATGTTTCACAATGGCTCGAAAGGACTCTTCTATAAACAACTCTAAGTGAGTCTTTCCTGGCAATTACCAAATGCTAATTGTTTGTTAGCTCAAATCAACTATGTTTTTCCCCAAAGTTTTCGTGACCTCTAATCAAGCGCGGGCAAATTTCCATTCGACAATAGGATCTAATTTGTTTTCATTGGTGTTGGAGATAATTACAAAGCAGTCACCATGCAAATGACCGCTTCTTTACTTTTAAACAAAACTGCAGTGGGGACAAAAGAAGAAGAGAGAGAGAGCGGCAATCAGTCGCCGTACGCCGTTCGCTTGAATATCCTCTCATTTACAGTAGCCATATATTAGCGTAGCTTAAGAAATGCTTGGGAAATAAAATGTCACATTGAATATAGGGTGATGACTTTATAGGACGCTTACGATGGGGATGACCATTTTACGGCCACAGAGAAATCAGCTTTAATTAATGTAAGTACCAGAACAGCATATAATTACTGAGCATCAAGGCTCGCATGCAAATGCTAAAATGCTGATTGATCAAATCTTTCGACTTCCCTAGGAGTACGCTGGGGCTAACAGTTTCTGTCATATATGCGGGGCACAATGGAAGTATGCCCGCCGGCAATGTTGTATGGCGCTATACTTAGCGAAACCGCTGAGATGTGTTTTATGTGTCTTTAAAGCACAGACTGTGAATTTGTTGTTCTTAGTCGCGTGGGTAATAAACACATTATTCAGGGAGATTATTCCTTCTGTGTCATTAAGTCTTGCTAGCACATTAATTTCCAAGCAAAAAGTCGATATTAATTGCGGGAATTAAAGTTCTGCTGCTTAAGTGGCGCAGGTTTTAAAACAAATGGACTGTTTTTTATTTTGCTATTACGGATGGTGTTGTGGCTGTGTTTCAATGTAACTTTTCTTTGGCTTTCTATTTAGAACTCGTACTCGGCAACTACTGTCATCCTGGGATGCAAATAGGGAATGGGAAGGTGTCACCAGTGCCACCTATTGGAAGTTAACTTGCCAAGAAGTCAGCATCCTGTAGAGACTCGGTCTGGTTATGGAATGGGTCTGCATGGAGGGAGGGAGATGGAATGTCCGGAGTGCTCAACCTTGGTATCAGCACCATCAGGGGCAAAAGAGTCAAAGAGGTCCTGATTACATGGTGTGAGGGCTCAGCATTAGGACAGGTAGCAATCTGGGCATAACCAGTCAGAGACAGTGACACTCTGGATAAAGTCTGTAGTCCAGGCTTCGCCTGGGTTTATTTGAGCACTAAAACAAAAGCAAAAAAAAAACAGGCCTTAACATCAGGCCAACATAAAGTAACTCCTGCTCGTCTGAGCACTTACTAGACATAGATCAACCCTGTCTACTCACTTGCTAAACAAATGCTTGCTGCGCACAACCAGCCAGGCTCTCAGACCTGCAGAGGTCTCAGCATAACTTCTCCAGGACCTGCAGGCCCAGGCTTTATAAGGCCTGGTACCAGCCTCACCTGGTACGTGGGAGTGACCATCCTACCCTTCACTTTGACCACTCCAGGAAAAGCCGGCCCGGATTATGCAGCTTGGAGCCACTTACACACTACAACGTGTCAGTAACTTAAGGTTACTGACACCCGACTGCCGGCTTCCTCCACCGAGCCCAGGCTGCTCGGTGGCACGTATCTGCCCAAGTACTCCCTAACGCCGCATAGGAGAGCATCCTAGGCGAAATATATCTGCCCTCCAGCACTTTGCCGGTCACTGTCTCACAATGGGTATTCAGTCACCAACTGACGCGGTGGTAAACGGGCAAACGTTGGCCATATGCTTGCAAAACTTTACTGTACAAAGAAAACTGTCTGGTAGTCATGACTAGAGATGAGAAAACTGATCCTGTAGAAGCCAAGTTGTTAAAAATTCAGTTCTGCTAGAACCCAGTCCTCAGGTGGTTTGTTTCTCCTAAACCACAAGTTCATAAAACACCCTTAAATAAGTACTGAACACGATCTAAGTATCCCGCTGTAGTATTTCAGGTGCTAGATTGGAGCTGTGGGTGTAGTAGCTGTGCAGGACCGGAGAGTAGTCGGGAGGAAGCCAAAGGTCATCAATAGGCAGTCATGGTTTGCGGTACAAATAGAGGAGGTGGGTAGCGTAGTCAGAAGGGAAGCCAGAAGTCGGTATCAGGAGGTCTTGTAGAAATAGTGGAGGAACAGGCAAGTGGAGCTTGATCAAACGTTGCTGTAGAGCAGAATAATTACACACTGAGGGAGTGGCAGGGCCAGGCTTTTGTAGGGAGCGTAATCAAGATAGAGGTGGGGCCAAGACCAGGAGGTAGGAACTAGGTAACTGGGATCAGGAAACATGGACGAGAGTCTTGTAACAGAACTGTCCACAGACTGGATAGCTCAGTACTGAAGCTAGTGACTGGAGCACAAGAGGTCCTGGGTTTGATCCCTGACACCGGCAATGACAGTAATGGTGCCTCTTCAATGGATGTAGTTCAGTGGTTAGCACTGATGCTTTGCTATGCTGGAGTTGCCAGTTCAACTCTGACTGAAGATAACATCTGCATGGAGTTTTCCAACCAGTAACTTGTGGAAACCCCAAACCATTCTGTATGCAGATGGTTATTTTTAACTGGCGAAGACTTGATTTGTCTTTAATCCCTGAAGAGCAACTTACCATTCCTTAGCACGGACGGGCTATAATAGCAGACGACCAGTGCCAGCGTCATTGTAAAAGAAACAGAAAGACGAGACTCCAGCAGGCAAAAAAGCACAAAACTTCTATTACTGAGCAGCAGAAAACAATCATCTGGTGAGATGGATCCAGATTTCTGTTGCCCTGTGCTGATGGGAGGTCAGAATTTGGCGCAAGCAGCATGAATCGCTGACCCCTTCCTGTCAGCTGGTCAGAACATGTCAGCACCGCCATATCATCTACGGCAACTACAAGAAGCTTCCTGTCTGCAGGGGCCGATATTCCTGCAGGATGATTTCATCATGAGTGGGATCCAAGCCAGAATGAACTGCTGCGGTTCTGAAGGCCAAAAGAGTCCAACTCTCTACTAGACATGGGTCTCTAATAAAGTGGCCATTCAGTGTACTATACTGTATATTATATTATTATATTTATTACAGTTATTTTCCATAGTTCTCAATAAAATCCAATTGATAAAATTAGATAATTACACTTATTAGACATCTCTTGAGCACTAAAGCAATGGCGTGCACTGAGAGCATACAGAGTGAGGATATAAGCTGAGTGCTCGCTTCTGCACTTCAATCACTATATGTAAATGATATTCTCATGGACATGTTCATATTTACATAACTAATTAGAAGAAGAACCTAACAATGAAGAAAGGAACAAAACCTTCACGCTGCTCAGATCCACACAATGCATACCAGTAAGGGATAAATATTACATTGATAAGTGGCGCTTCATCGGCATCCAGTGTGATTATCATCTAATATGTCATGTGGTTACAAGGCGCCCGTTATAAGAGGTACTCCGTACTGCCATGTTCTGACTTAAAGGGATTCTGTTACCCGCTTCATGAAGTTTAACATGGAGCGGAACTCCGAGTCATAGAGGCGGGGCATGCCGGCTTCTATCCGCCCGCATCATGCAGACTGACAGGCAAAAGTGCACAAAAAAGTTTTTTGTTACATGTAATTTTTTTTACAATTTAATGTTTTTTCTGTCATACATTTTTTATGTCCTTGAAGGGGACTTGAACCTGCTATATTGTGATAGCTATGATAAGATGGCAGTACTTCTGGGCTGCAATGCTTTATTACTATTCACAGTGAACATAGTCCATGGCAGACCCAAATGCCATTGTCTAGCGTCTGGTTGCCATGGCAACCCATAGGCCCTCTGCGATTGAATGCCCAGTGCCCTTCCTCTGTAAACCCTACATGCAGTGATTAACATTGATCACAGCATGAAGGGGCTAACAGTGTGGATGAGTGTTGTCACTGATCCCCGCTGTTGCAGTAAGAAGCCATCTGTCAGTCACAGCCGACTTCCATTGTGGATAGCGGTGGCTCATCATCTTAGCCTGCCATCGATTGGACATAAGTTTATGTCATTTTGCGGGAACCCCTTCCCAGCCAGGATCTAAACTTACTTCCTGTGGCGGGAAGAAGTTAGAGGGGTTGTTCAGTTATAAATTTATTGATGTCCTATTCTCAGGACGGGCCATCAATAGTAGATTGATGGAGGTTCACCAGCCAGGATCCCTGCTAATCTGCTGGTTCCTGGCCACTGAGCTGACTTCTGTCGTGGCCGGGCTTGGACTTTCATTTGAAGGTTCTATTCACTTTATTGCTAACTTTGTCTGTAATACCAAATCTGACCACTGCAGTGGGGATGGAGCTGTGTGCTTTCTGCAAAAACCAGCTCAATGCCTGAGTGCACCAGCCCAGCAAACAGTTGATTAATGGGGTCTTGGGTGGCAAAGTCCTGTTGATCTACTTACTATTCATGGCCTGCTCTGAGAATAAGCTATCGATAGTTTTGCAACTGGACAGTTGAAAGACTATAATGCAAAAATTGTGCACATGAGAAAAGTGTCAAAAATCACCAAATAGACCGCACAAGTATGGAAGCATCACTGACTAATCTTATACCAAGCTTTCTTCTCTCTATTGATACTTGCAATACCAGGTTCCACTAGGCTTTTCAGTATTGCTGGACTGCAAGAATATCACAGTCTGTACTGTTCCTGCTGTCAGAAATACCAGAACCCTGAGGGACCCCAGTGAGGTCTATGGGGACAGACAGCACACAGCTAGAATAGCATTGTTAAAAATATAAGCCATGACCAGGGGTGCCCCAAGCCTTTATACTGCCTGAGGAAAACCGTGAAATGGTGCCCCCTCTGCAAAACTCATTTCATAGGCATAGACAGCGCCAATGCATAAGATACCTAACGTGTATCTGAGGTGACAGAGTAACACTGCCCCCACTAGTAGCTGCAATAGTAACTTTCGCCTTTAGTGGCCCGAATAGAAATAGTGACCCGCTTAATGACTCCAGAAGTAATAGTGAGTAAAATAATAAATATTCCCATTCAAGGTCCCAATAGTAATAGTGACCCCTCAGTGGCCTCAGTATTAATGGTGTTCCTGTTAGTAGTTCTAGTAGTAATAGTGCATCCCATAGTGGCCACAATAGTAATAGTGCAGTGACCGTGACACAAGGCCCACGCTGAGGAGCTGGCGGGGTAGAGATGGCACTTGTCACTGTGGCTCTACCAAACTCCTCCCAGGAAGGACGCATGTATGCTTGGCCTAAGTACCGCTAGGCTTCTTTCAGGCAACGCTGGGATAGCGGCTACCTGTATATGTGTAATGGACTGAAGAAGCTGTCACTCGTGACGCCACCGTTCCTTCACACCGCTGATTCTCTGTTGCTAGAAATAATAAAGTCCACACACAGTTAGCATTGAAAACTAAATCACTGCGAACGGCCAGTGACTGGAAACTTTACTTCTTGTTTTCAAGATATAGCTTTACACGCCAGTGCAGGAAGACAGTTTAGAAGACGGTCAGGGAGGAAGGACACAGGATGAAGTCGAGCCTACAGTCGCTTCCTGTATGTCTCACATACTCCGGGATGCAGAATAACACCGGAGGGGACACAACACTCCGCAGACAATCACTCAGGAATTAGTAGCTTACTGGCTGCACGGTGGACTCCTTCTCTTCTCTTACTCCTCAAAGGCAGTTCCTGGAATTGGGGACCTCAGGATACCTCTCTTCAGCTTCCATCCCTTCACAACATGAGGGTTGAAGGTACCCCCATGTGGCCGGCACTCTCACTCAGAAGAAAATGGAATGGAACCCCCATCTATCACACCTTGCACTCATTATTATATCATTCAATCAACACATGACTAGACAAACTTGTTACATTTTCCAGACATATCCCAGCCACTTTCAGACATTAACCTCTTCCATGCTGCAGCTGTGCAATACACATAACAGCAGACAAGATACTTTGCACATTGCATCCACATTGAAGATATGACATGTATGAAAATTATGGAGGGGCCAGAAATACGTTTTTCGGACCAATACAATAGTTCCCTGTTAGTGGTCCCTGTAGTAATAGTGCCCCTCATAGTGGTCTTCAGCTGCTGCAGAACATCATAATACACACCTTAGCTACTGCAGAACCTCATATAGCACTGCGGCATAAGTTGGCGCTATACAAATAAAGATTATTATTATAATGCATGCCTCAGCTGCTAGAGATGATAATAATGCATACCTCTACTGCGGCAGATTATCATAAGACCCACCTCAGCTACTGCATAACCTCATACTAGACACCTCAGCTGCTGCAGAACATCATGTAATATACATCTCATACAACATACCTTTAATATGTCAAATATAGTGACTACCGCTATGGATCACTTAGAGTGGGTCCAGGGTTGTGTGGCCCCCTACATCCATATGCCCTAATAGACAGCCCCTTTAATTCTTCACTACTATTAGCCTATTCAGTCGTCTTCAGTGCCTCTGTGCGCAGCATCTAGGACTGTAAGTAAAATCCGGATTGCGAGCCCTTGATGTGACTGATTATGATACGTGTTCGGTGCAATGTGTTTGCACTGTAGTCGCAGTCTAAATCCTATTTTCTCATCTGCTCCAAAGCAATCGATGCAGAGGAGTAAATAAGGAAAATATGTGATACGTCGGGTTATTATATGCCTTTGCATCATTGTAGTTAATGATCCTTGTTCTACTTCAGACGAGCGGATACGGTTAACTGCCATGTATAAAAAACATATCAGGTGCCTCTTATATTTAAGGCCACAGGAGCGCCATAAAATAAACGTTACTTGAGCAGTACCACAATTAATTAATCATTAACACAGCAGCTTGATATTGAACACTGTGTACACATAAAACAGCCCTTTAGGGATCTACCTGATAACCAGATCACAGAGGCACTGATGTGCAGTTAAAGGAGCTGCGTACCTATGGAAAAGCCAGACGCATCAAAGTGAATGGGGAATATTCTAAACGTCCTTAAAGAGAATTTTTTTGTAATTTTTTGAAAAAAAGTTTTCGCCATGAATCTGATCTAATTATAATAATTCTTGTGATATTGCCTGCCATGGCTTTAAAGAGTGACATTGGGATTTAGAGATACAAACAGATGTGCCATTTGAGAAAAGAGAAAAGAACAAAAAGACCCGAGATCTCATTAAACCATTAAACATTAAAATTGGATTTCGATGTACCTGCACGTCCCTTTATTGTAGGCCGACATCAAACGCTCTCCGTGCTTTAATATTATTAATTCACATTGATCCGTCTCACTAACCTGCCATTAGCATAAAACTGCGGACCTCAGAAGAATAATGGACTTAGAGAAGGTTCTGGCTGGCGGTTCAGTTCCTACCGGAGAGACGTCCTCCTCACCGCCTGAAGTAATAAGTTGACCCTCTCAATACAAAATTGACATATTTCCGAACTAATTAGTTTGGGATAAAATTCTCTTTTGCCGGTTGATCTTGGCTCTCTTAATGACTTTGAGACTCTACTCCTTAGTAGTCGCTTACGGGCTTTTCTTATGGATAATGTTGACATGTGAAGATACAACCCATGACTAGTGAACATTTTTGCAATGTTCTTATTAATTAAACGGCTATTCCAAGCATTTATTATTGATGACCTAAGCTTATGATGGGTTATCAATAGTTGATTGGCGGGGGTCCACTGCTTGGGATCCCCACTGATGAGCTGATCCTTCAGCCTGCTGTTGGTGCGGCTGGGCCAGATATCTGTATCAGTGGTCAGCGCCAGAAGTGCAATAGACTGCATTACTCCCACTGAAATCAATGCCTTCTATTACACTTCCAGCTTTGCACTGCGATCAGAGCCGGTCCTGACCACTGATGCTGATATCCGGCCCTGCTGTACTGACAGAGAATTAGCTGATTGGCTGGAAACCCGACTGGAGGAACCCGACTGGTTTGCCCCAATTCTAGTTATTTTGCTGAAGGAAGTAGACAGCTCCATACATTGTACAATGGCCATGATTGGTACTGCAGCAGTGAAGGAGAGAAGGCAGCTCAGGCTGGGAAAGAGAGTGGTACAGTGCAAGCACAAGATTTCAGCACTGCTAGAGCTGACGTCAGGGATGAAGAGGAGGCGGATGAACTGTACAGGGGGCATCAACACTTTGACTCAGGGCCCAAGTGGGCTTATTCTGTGATTTGAGGCGGGTTATTTTGCATACTGCATGGCAGAATATAAAAATGACTTTTTAGTGTAATGAAGAGTCTTGTCCTTTTGACAACCATATGTTCGGCTTGTGTTACGTGGGGTGGACAGCACCATAGTGCCTGCTTATAATCAATTTGTCTAGTGACAGAATCCCTTTAAGTCACAGTTGGCGGTGTTTTGGAATTCTGGTCAAAATATACTGCTGTAAAGGCCATCTTGCCTGCTGGGAGATGGCGTTTGACGTATTGCTTCCAAGCCATTCAAGGTGCCTTTGAAAAAAGTTAACAGTTGATTAACACGTTGCATTCATGTCCTGTATCTTTGCATATCTACCTGTAGAGTCCTTGTTGGTCTGATTAAAGAACATGCAATTGTTTGCTGGCTACATTTTCCAATTAAGGGGGTCTCGAGGGTTCCCTCTGAAGTAAGTCCTCCTTCCATTTCGGTTTGCCACCCTTTCTCCTTATGAGCGCTGGATCTTCTTTTCTTACACTCACTTGTTTTATTCCCAAGTTCCTTCGTGCCATCTGGCGGATTGTTCCGGACGCTCTCCATGATTTGTGAATGTACTTGGATACATAAGGATCAAGGTTTCTCATCCCTTCTGGGACGCCTTAGGGTTAGCGGTCTGTCTGAAACCTCTGGGTTTGTCCGTTAATGCCAGGTAAGGGTGCTTTCAGATGATCATGTGCGTGTGCATACATAGGTACGCACAAAACCATGCGTCTATTAAAACCATTGATTCCCTTTGATATGTTCACATGTCCGTGTTTTACAGGCGTGCAAATGCACATACCTGCAAAAAATAGGACATGCGTGCATCATAAGTCCGTGGTGCATGTCAATATTTCCCACAGAGAGTCCCCTTGTCACTGAACACTGTGACAGCACTGTAACAGTGTTCAGTGACAAGGGAACTCCCCTCGGGGAATAAAGAATCCCCTGCCACAGCTGTCATAGCTGTAACAGCTGTGACACAGGATCATGATGCTGGCACCCCTGCTGTGATTTTCAGAGAAGGGCTTTAAATGTAAGCCCTTCCCTGAAAATCATTCCTATCTGGTGTAAAAAATAAATAAATACTCACCTCTCCGCCGCTGCTGGGGCTCAGATGCATCTATCAGCTTGGGTCCCGTCACTGCTCTGAATCTCTTTCAGCAGGTGGGGATTTAAAATCCCTGCCTGCTGAAAGGGTTGTATCTGATTGGCTGAGCGCTCAGCCAATCACAGGCAGCACACAGCCATTCATTGAATGACAGCTGAGTGCTGCCTGCGATTGGTCACAGTGCTCAGCCAATCACAGGCAGCGCTTGGCCATTCATTGAACCGTACATAGGTGCATTTTTGTGCGCATCTATGTACGCACACGCTCGTGTGAATGCAACCTAAGTCTCTTTCATAATTATAATAAACCATTCAAACTTTTTATCACCTCCCAAAGTTTTGTCCCTTACTATTCACTTCCCCAAAATAGGAAAAATAAAACAATTAAAAAACTTATGCATGCCTCAAAATGGTAACAATAAAATCTACAAGTTGTCCCACAAAAAACAGACCTGATGCAAATCAGTGGACTGAATAATAAAAATGCTCGGGTCCCTGAATGTGGCGCTACACAAAAAGAATTTTGTGCAAAAGACATAATAAATTTGGTGTTGCCATAAACATGATGCCCCATAGAATAAATCTAACACAATATTTATACCACAGGGTGAGTGCCATAAAAATAAATAGCTAAAAGCAACGGTGAAATAGCTTTTTTCCATTGCCCACAGCAAAAAATAAAAAAAAATAAAAGTTATTCAATACATTATATAGACCAGAAATTGGTTCCTGTAAAAGTTAGAACTCGGCCTGCAAAATGCAAGGTGCCTTACAGTTACATTAAAGGGTTTTTCCATGGAGAATACTATTGATGACCTATCCTCAGGATAGGTCATCGCTAGTTGATCGGCTGGGGTTCGACGCTCAAGAACCTGACCAATCAGCTGATTGTGCGCCTGTTGTCTCTGCTCCAACCTCTGTGTAGTGGCCGGCACTTGTAACTGCAGGCACAGTTCGCGTCGATTTCAATGAGAGCCGTGCTTGGAGATACAAGTGTCGGCCACTTCATAGAGGTTGGAGTAGAGACTTCCGCGCCGACTTCTGTGTAATTGCGGTGCTGTCAGCTGATCGGTCGGGGTCCCGAGCGACGAACCCCAGCCGATAAACTATTGATGACCTATCCTCAGGTCATCAATAGTATTCTCCCTGGAAAACCCCTTTTTAAAGAAAAAAATAAAGAGTTATGACCGCTGGAGCACAAAAAGGGAAACAATTTACTGGATCTAAGGCTAAAATTAGTTATGTCATTAAGGGGTTCAAAATACACTTAAGGCGTCTG
Source organism: Eleutherodactylus coqui (assembly GCF_035609145.1). Classification (NCBI taxonomy): domain Eukaryota; kingdom Metazoa; phylum Chordata; class Amphibia; order Anura; family Eleutherodactylidae; genus Eleutherodactylus; species Eleutherodactylus coqui. Next base: position 305,984,217 of record NC_089839.1, read on the forward strand.
AGTTTTGCGTCAGATATCTTTACGTGAGACATAAATTCAAAATCTACAATTAAAAAAATGTACATTTTTGAGAGGATTTTTCCAATTTTTATGTGATTGTTGGGGGGTTAATTTTAGGAGGTCCTATTTTCAGGACATCCAGTAACTCCAACCCCTCCCCCTTCCAAAAGCTAACCAAAGAAAAAAAGTTGCTCAAACTATATAAGTAAAAAACTTATCAAATCTCCTATGAATCGAAGTGATATGAGCCAGGAATCTGAAAGCAGATATGAAGGCGGCCGAGGCGCCACTGACTCCAACCTATGACTTATTTATCTGATAAAGCAACATATTGATTATCTTCTAACACTTTTTTATTTTTCAGCAATATGTGTTCTATATGCTTTCAGACGCCGAGTCTTAGCTCCCAGGATCAATAAGTGACAGAGTTGCATTTTCCGAGTGTATCAAAGCTTTTTCCCTCTGACATAAAGAAGACTTTACACAAAAGAGACAATCATAGATTGACTAAATCTAATTTATTGTTAGCACATAATGCTCTGTGTTTTCAGACCGGGAGGCTTTGCAAATGTTCGAGTAAAGGGAATAAAATACAGGCAAATAGCTCACAGCAATTATTAGGAACTTTACAAAATACCAGCCAGATGTACACAAGGACTTTCAGGTTTCATTAGCTGAAAATGGGGTTTTATTGGAAAATATTATTTTGCTTTCTTCCCAAGTCCAAATGTTATTTTTACTGTCTTGTGAAAATCCGAGCGGTGTGAAGGTAGAAATGTTCACTTAAATAGGCCACTTTTATAAGATTGGATCTTTTTACATTTGTATTGGGTTAGATATGCCTTCTATAGAGATTTATGCTTGTCTTTCTCTTTATATACAATCAGGCCCAACCTACCTGGTTTACCTCTCATTGTGATGCAGCGGTGGTCCTTTAATCCGGAACCCAGAGGTCCAGAGTAGAGATGAACTAACTATTCAAATGATTGGTTCAGCTGGTTCAGTGAATTTCATCCTGAAACAACGACCATAGTGTTTGTTAGCACTGTTGCCTTTCAATGCTGGAGTTCTAGGTTCAAATTTGACCAAAGACAACATCTGCATGGGGTATTACAAAGTCCATGCAGATATTGTCCTTGGTCAGTTTCAAACCTAGGACACTAGTGCTGCAACGAAATAGTGCTAACCACTGAGCCACATCCTTTGAAAGACCACTTTGTTTTGCAACATTTATGTAAATTGCCCTTGGTGCCTTGGAAAGAAGATATCTTCTGCCCACTGTGCTATGTGCATGCAGTTAGTATTGTAAGAACAGCCTGTAATAGGGTTTACACATTATTTTATTTCAGGGTTACGATGGTTCATAACTGGCTCATAAAAGCAGTCAAAAACAGAAATTACCAGTTCAGTGGGGAGGCTTTAGAAAAAGTATGTGTTCATGTAAGTTTGAGATAAGATAACTGCCAGCTTTAGTTAAAGCATATGTTCACATGTAAGCTTGAGATAATGTAACTGCCACATCAATGTTAAGTTTGAGGACCACCTAAGTTAAATGATTACTCCAACACTATAATTATGTATATTTACACTAAATAGATAGATATGAGATATTAGATAGATAGAATTGTACAAACAACGTTCAGAAAGCGCCTTCAGGTCACCAATTAGTTAATTACTGAACAGTTCACATCCTCTAGTGATAGGAAGAGCTGCAGAGACAATTGGGGGTTCTCTATACAGAGAATCTCTACCAAGAAGAAAAGAAAAGACAACTGTAAATAAAAAAGGTTCTGCGCTCTTTGAACTGTGTAGCAAAAACCACACTTGTCAAAAAAAGTTCATATAAAGGAGAACGGCACTTACTCGAGAGGAGGGGGGGATGATGTCAAGAATCCCCCTCCTAAAAGTGTCGACTCCTAATGTCAAAACAGGAACCACGTCCCAGCGGCAACAACGAGCTAATAAGATGCTTCATTCCAATCGTGGACGATACAAATGGCAATGCGTTTCTGTGCTACTCAGACACCTTCTTAGCTTGGCATGAAGAAGGTGCCTGAGTAGCACAGAACAAACTTCCTTGATCGATTATCAGGTTGTTAAAAAAAAGGCCTCAAAGGGAACCTGTCAGCAAAATTTACTATTGTAAGAACAGGCCACCCTTGCACTAATAAAAGTTGCCCATCTGCGAATGCTCAGGGTGCATGCGCAGCTTAATCGTGTTGCCCACCTGCGCATGCACCGGTTCACTACCTCACAGTGCATGTGCAGATTAATTGCGTTGCTCACTTGCGAGGGAGATGATTGACTGCCTCATGACGCACCCACGAAACTTACTAGCTCTACGTCAGTAACACCTAATGTGTCACATGATCTGAGAAGGCCATACTTTGGGGCTGAACATGCTACGAGCAAAGATGGCCTGGCACGCCCCCCGGACCGCTCAGCATCATTTGCATACAGTGCGGGAATACTTCAAACTATGATTTGTAACGTATGGACTTCGATGACACCCACCAAAAGTACCATGAAAAGAAAACAAAGGACTTTCATTAGTGCAGAGGTGGTCTTGGCTTGCAATAGTAAATTTGTAATTTGATTAGATGCCACCCCTCCCTAAAAGGGGTATTTAAAATGTGTTTTCTAAATCCGACATCTCCTTTAAGAATGATATTTGAAGCGGAATAATAACATATGTTAACTTTTTTGTACATTTTTAATATCTTCCATAATTTATTAGGCCGTTGTGCTGTCATGTTATAGAAGCTTTGAATGCATATCAAAAAGTAAACACCATTGTCATTGAAAATGTCTTTCTTCAAAAATGTAACTTTAGATACTTGAACAAACTCTGCCGAAAGAATCAGAAAAAAAAAAAGTGCAAACGGAAGACAGATTATCATTATCACTGACTTCTATGCCCTTCAGATTTCTTCTAAACAACTTTTCGGCAAGAAATCTTGTAGATGCCTGGGATTTTTTTCATGAAGTATTTTCTTCATCTCTTAGCAGATGGGCAAGAGAAATTGTTTGGTAGAAGAACTACAGAGGGATCGATAGATGTGTGACGACTTCAAGTTGACTATAACAGGGGGGCTTTTTGTTGGGTGGGAGTCGGAGATGGAACCGTCTCAGGCAGGAAGTTGCAGTTAATTATAGAAAATAAAGGGATCTGAGGTCAGGTGGAGCGTTGTCTTTTTTCATCATCTTCCTTAGTCTCTGCTGACTTCATTTTCTAAAAGCAGCTGCACCCTTATTATTCAAAAAGAAATGAATAAAAGAAAAAAAATTGATTAGATATCCATCCATTTTTCCCCAAGGGGATGCAGCAGCCAACTTAGATCAGTAATTTTGTTTTCAACACCGCGGTGATGACAGATGTTGTAGCATGCAATTTCGTAACGATATTCCCACTATTCAGGAACATCCTGGCTTCTTGGGTAATAAGAAATCTTCTTTATCTGATGTTTTACACGAGGCTTTGAAAGAAAACAACTTTACTGTGATTACTAAAGTCTTTATAGAATTTTGCAGCTAAGTTTTTGATACTGTTCTGTTATTGTTAACGCTTTCGCAGACCGGGGTATCGGTTGTAAAGGATAGCAATAGTAAACCTGTATAATTCTATTAGTCATGTACATAGTTACATAGTTCGTTAGGCTGAATGAAGACAATGTCCATCTAGTCCAGCCTGTCTATCCTCCTGTGTTGATCCAGAGGAAGGCAAAAATAAAAACAAGAGCAGAAGCCAAATAGCCCTTTTGGGGAAAAAATTCCTTCCCGACTCCCTAATGGCAAGTCATACGGATGTTCATCGCTCTCCTTTTTAGCACCATTTATATGCATCTCTGTAGAGTTTGCACCATGATGCTAGAACATTCTCATGTGCCTTTGGAGTTTCATCCAGGACATTATATAATCCCATAAGCATATCTTGTTAATATCCTATGGTCCGCTGTGGCAGTTCAACAGTTCATTCTTCCGGGTCTTCGGTCACTGTTGCCATGGTTGTTTCTTATGAACTCATTAAAGGGCTTGCCTGCCCTTTATATCACTGATGACTTATCCTCTGGATAGGTCATCAGTAGTTGATGGACAAGGATCCACCGGTAGGGACTGGATGTGAGACCATGACCAGGAGAGAAGCAGGAAGAGCCATAGCAGTGCGTCTCTCGCACTGATTTCAATGGGAATGAAGCCTGTGCCCACGTTACCTTCCCTGTCCGTTTACAGCAACAACTGGCCTGCTGCACTGGACGGCGGAATGAACAATCAGCTGATGGACAGGGACCCAAGAATAGGTCATCAGTGAAAAAAAGGGCAGACAACCCCTTTAACTACTTTAGTTGTATCTTGGGACTTCAGTTGTACCGTGCCTCAATATCAATGTACAAAAGCGTCTTGACAGCATCCAGCCCCAGCCGCACTACTGATAGCGTATGTCACCAGCAATACTGAAGAAGACTCACTGCATTGCTTCGAAATGGATTTTTTAAGCTGGCATTATCAATAAAACTTGAAAAACTGTAATGACAACACTTGTGTATGTGCATGTCCATTAAAGGGTTGTGCCTTACTCCCAACCTTTTGGTCAAGACTATTTTGTGCATTCATGTCAACTACGGGTTGAACGTTTCCTGGGTTGGCTGCCCCTGGCACTCCATACACATACCTCTCTCATCACTTCAACACTAAGATACCCAAATAGGACAAAGAAAACTCATCTTTACTGTACCTGGCCTCCCCCGAGGTAGCTCCACTCCTTTTTCTGCACTATATTCTGAATATCAATGCAGTTCCTCCTAGGTGTGGTCTTGTAAACTGATAAACCAGGTTGCCTTCTGTTATCTAGCCTTGTTTGAGCTGTTACCTGCACAGTTCTATTAAATTAGTCTTCTACTGGCAGAGGTCTGCTATATCCTCCTGCTATCTGTCCAGTTCTGCTACATAGTCTGCTACTTGCCCAGGTCTGCTATATCATCATCAAGCCTTATCTGACCATTTGTGCTGCTAATCACACCATGATCACCGATTTGATCGCAGTTCCAAGGATCCATGAAAAAAACTATCTTCGTCTATCATAGCTTGATAATTCCATGATAGACCTAATTCTATACCAGAGTAAAAACGTGCAGGGTTCAGGCTTGGGGTCTTCCCCTTCCTTTAGAGGCCCCACTGATACAGTCTAGGGTGTAGTGGGACATACTGGCTCTGAGACAGGAAGTGCTAGGCCCAGTTCCTTCAGAGTCACCATGGTGCCCCTGTCCATGTACTCAGGCAGAGACTTATGTCCTAGTTCTGGCCAGACTGGTTCGGGAGAGGGCTGAGTACGAAAGTATGCTCTGTTGGTAGCAGTAGGAACGAGGCTCTGGGAATAGGTCAAAAAGGATCTAGGTGCCAACATGGATTGTTAACGACTTTAAACAATGGTTGTGCACACTGTTGACAGTTCTACAACTCCCGTTCCTGGAATTTGAGTACAATAATTTCTGCCCATTTACCAGGGAACTCAGGTCCAATCAAAGGGGTTTGGTCACACTGTTTATCCAGGCACCAAAAATACTGAGTTGTTCTTCAATTTCGTGCCTCACTGACATTGTTGGGCAAATGGGAAGGGAACAAGGAACCAACCAAGTCTGTACAGGTTGGCCTCTTTTGCCGAATTCCCTCAGATGAAGAGATCTCACCTGCAGGGCTAATTCTGTGCACCGCACTTTCATACTGAGAGTATCCATAGCTCCTTACACTACAGCGTAGCTGCAACAACTGAACTCTTCCAGTAGCCTTCCCGCCCAGAGAACACCTCCTTACTCCAACACCCTCTTAAAGCCACCGGCATCAGGAAATACATTGAATGAACATCATTACAACAATAGAAAGGGAACCCATCCCCTTTACATCAGTCAAATCTTTATTATATGTTATGCAGAATTCCTTTTTTAAGTCTCTAGTTCCTTTTTTAATCAATAGTCTTGAATCCCATGACTATTGCGCAAGGTATCAAAACGGCCACCCATGCACTGTTCGGGAGCACTTTAAGTATATTACATTAAGGTTCTACTTCCTGTAATTCCCACAATGATCAAGCTTTAAAAAATAAATAAATAAACACACTAAGTGACGTACAGAAAAAAATTGATTTTGTCAGTCTATAATTAGATGGTATAAATACGTAGGTTGATAGACTTTTGTTTTGAGTCAGCCCGAAAGGAAGAATGAAGGAACGGTTATGTCAGAAAGTTTTCTAAAGTGCTCAGCATCGCTATCACAACCTGATCAGAATCTAAAGCAGGAGGAAACATTACTGTTTTTCAATACAGTTGGAGTGTACACAATGGAACAGTAGATACATTCTACTACTTTACAGATTTTTGCCCATAGGGGGCAGCATTCTAGTAGGAAGTGCTAGTATACTAAAGATTATTCTACTTGGTTTGTCAAGGCAGAGACTAAATGGGACTCGAAAAGTGATTACTAATCTCTGGAGCAGTATGTTGTCACTGCCTCTGAACCACCTTAATGTTACTCAGAAGAGGCACCAGTGAGCACAATGTAAAGTTCCTTCTGGTCTGCACTCTATTCTGATCCATAATAAGAATGGGTTATCCAGAGAGAAAAACATTTCAAACCAGTTTAGGGTGGTGGAAAAACATGCAAAAAGCTATGCTTACCCCTCCTGCCACTCCTGTTCTGATACACTGCTGGTTTTCCACTTCCTGCCATAAAAAGGCAACAATGACATCACCAACATCAAAGACGTGACCGCTACAGCCAATTATCTGCCACTTTGGCTAGTGATTAGTGATTGTGTGTCATATGTTCATGTGTTGGAACTTCATTGCTGCAGCAGCAAGAAGTGAAGAGTATCGGGGGACCAGGCACCATAGAATCATAGAATGGTAGAGTTGGAAGGGACCTCCAGGGTCATTGGGTCCAAACCCCTGCTCAAAGCAGGATTCACTGAATCATCCCAGACAGATATTTGTCCAGCTTTTGTTTGAAGATTTCCATTGAAGGAGAACTCACCACCACCTGTGGCAACCTGTTCCACTCATTGATCACCCTCACTGTCTAATATCTAATCTGTGTCTCCTCCCTTTCAGTTTCATCCCATTGCTTCTAGTCTTTCATTGTGCAAAGAATAGGGCTGATCCCTCTGCACTGTGACAGCCCTTCAGATATTTGTAGACCGCTATTAAGTCTCCTCTCAGCCTTCTCTTCTGCAAGCTAAACATTCCCAGATCCTCTAACTGTTCCTCATAGGACATGATTTGCAGACCGCTCACCATCTTGGTACCTTTTCTCTGAACTTGCTCCAGTTTGTCTATGTCTTTTTTAAAGTGGGGTGCCCAGAACTCGACACAGTATTCCAGATGAGGTCTGACTAAGGAAGAGTAGAGGGCGATAATTATCTCACGTGATCTAGACTCTATGCTTCTCTTAATACATCCCAGAATTGTTTTTGGCTGCTGCATCACATTGTTGACTCATGTTTCGTCTATGATCTATTAGTATACTCAAGTCTTTTTCACATGTGCTGCTGCTTAGCCCAATTCCTCCCATTCTGTATGTGCTTTTTTCATTTTTCTTGCCCTGATGTAGGACTTTGCATTTCTCCTTGTTAAATATCATTCTGTTAGTCGCCGCCCACTGTTCAAGCTCTTCTAGATCTTTTTGAGTCCTCTCTCTCTTCCCTGGTGTTAGCTTTCCCTTCTAGTTTTGTGTTGCCGGCAAATTTGATCAGTTTCTCATCAACTCCCTCCTGCAAATCATTTATAAAAATGTTGACCACCACTGGGCCTAGGACAGAGCCTTGTGGTACCCCACTTGATACATTCTTCCACTTGGATGTGCAGCCATTTATGACCACTCTTTGAGTACAATCACTCAGCCAATTGTGAATCCACCTAACAGTTGCCTTGTCAATCTCATATTTGGTCATTTTTTCAATAAGCATGGTATGAGATACTTTGTCAAATGCTTTACTAAAGTGAAGATATACTATATACCTCATTGCCCTGATCAACCCAGCTGGTGATTCTGTCATAGAAGGAAATTAGATTTGCCTGGGATGACTTGTTGGTTACAAACCCATGCTGGCTCTGGTTAATTAATTCAATTTTTCTCATGTACTTGCATACATGCTGTTTAATAATTTGTTCAAAGATCTTTCCTGGTATAGAAGTCAGGCTCACAGGCCTGTAGTTACCTGGATCCAAGGTCTTCCCTTTTTGAAGATAGGGACATTTGCCCTTTTCCAATTTTCTCGGACTTCTCCTGTTCTCCAGGAATTTTCAAAGATTATGGCGAGTGGTTCAGCAGTTACCTCCGCTGCTTCCTTTAGTATCCTAGGATGTAATTCATCTGGACTTTGAGACTTGAATTCATTCATAGGTAGCCTGCATTCTTTTATACTTGAAAAAGGCCTATTTCTGTAAAGGCCGAAACGCGTCGTACATTCATTAAACTGTGCAATTATTACTGCCGCGGATCTTTATCTACACGTCTGCTGGGATTGGGGGTTCCTGTGCATGGGCACCTCCGTGAAGTAAGTGATATATTATATTAGATCACTGCCTTTCCTCAATAACAGATACCGCCAGAGCGCTGAGACTTTTTTTCTTTTGTGTGCACTTTCTCCTCCATCATATATCATGATTTGAGTTTTCTTAGGACGCTCTCCTGTAACCTATGGGATTTTTATCTGATGAGCGGAACTTCTCCTTTTACTGCCTTCATATTATCCAAGAAGATCCACATCACCTCTTCTAGGATATCCTTTGAAATAAGTGGTTATTTCTTTTGAGTGATTTATTCATTCATCCCTGTATCCTCATTAGTTCATCCCCTCGGTGCGCCGCCTATCCATACCTTTTACAGGGAAGATCAGCTGATGTTCCATCTACTTTCTGAGAGAAAACAGATACAAAATAGAAATGTAAAAGTTCGGCCTTCTCAAGATCATTCTTAACCAATTCACCATTTTCATCTTGTAAGCATCGAATAGCATTTTTGACTTTTGTTTTGCTTTTGACATGCCCAAATCCTTTTTTATTGCTTTTGGCCTCCGTTGCAAGCCTCAATTGATAAGTGTTCATCCATCCTGGTCTCTTTAAATGCTTCCCATTCTTCCTTCTTTTGGGGATTCTTAACGATTGTGCTTTGAGAATTTCGTAATATTTCCCAACCTTCTTGGACATTTCTGTCCTTAAGATCATCCAGCCATTGGATTCTTCCTATCCTCTTTCTGAGTTAATTAAAATCTGCCTTTCTGAAATCCAAACTTGAGGTCTGAGTTTTCCCAAGTCTTCCTCCTCTTTTTATCCAAAAGTCAAGGATAGCATGATCAGTGCCTCCTAAGGTCCCAGGTACCCTTACTTCCTCAACCATTCCCTCCCTGTTGGTAAGAATTAGGTCCAAGATAGCAGATCCCCTTGTTTTCTCTTCGACCTTTTGGAAGATAAAGTTGTCACCAAGAGCGGATAAGAATTTGTTGGATCTATTACTTTTACCTGAGAGAGATTTCCAACAAATGTCTGGATAGTTAAAATCTCCCATGATCACTATGTTGTGCTTTTTTGAGACCTTGACCACCTTCTGATGTAGGAAGAGTTCCTCCATAACTTCTGCTTGTCCCGGTGGCCTATAGTAAATGCCTACAATGGTGTCCTTTCTGTTGTTCTCTCCTTGTATTCTTACCCAAACAGTTTCTACAGAACTCCCAGCTCTGAAGCTTGAATCTCTGTGGAGATGAATGTTTTCCTAACATACAACACAACACCTCCTCCCCTTTTATTAGGTCTGTTCCTTATAAATAAGTTGTATCCTTCAAGCCTTGTATCCAATCATGTGTATCATTCCACCAAGTTTCCATGATGCCTATGACCTCATATTTCTCTTCCTGTGTTCGGAGCTCCAATTCTCCTTGTTTGTTTCCCTGCTCTGGGCATTTGTGTAGAAACATGTTAGTTTGTGATCGGTGTCTCTTGCTCCTCTACTTTCCTTCTTAATTTTTTGTCTTTCTTTCCACTTATAATAACAAGGTTCTCAAATATATTAATTAGCTGTATATTTTTCACTTCCCTTCCCATTTTGTTTTAGTTTAAAGCTCTCTAGTTTAAAGTCTAATAGGAGCTGTGGGGGTGGGGGGTTCACATAAGTATGGTTTTACAAAATATTTTCTTCCTTGATTACTCTCTTAGGCCTTGGTCAGACGAGCACGTTATTTTGTGCACCTATCTACACGAAAAAAAATGCGCTGAACGCATATGCAAAATGCACATTACCGAAGCTCCATGCTTTTTTTTACATGTGCGCAAAATAGTGTGTTCACACAATGTAATTATGCTCAGCTCGCACTTATACAGAGTGCGGTTCTATCTTTAACGCGCAGCACGGACCTTACAGGCACACATTTTAGGCCCGCATGTTCTATCTTTTGCAGGTGCCAGTATTTTGCGCCTCAAAAAAACGGACATGTGAACACTTGATAGGAAACCAATGGCTCTAATAGACGCAATTTTTTTGTGCGCAAATAGGCACGCAAAATAACACGCTTGTTTGACCGAGGCCTTAAAGTGACCCTTTGATTTCAGGTCAAAATTCTTTTCTGGGGCAAAAGTGGCAAGGGTATATTGTCTGATTTTTTACTTCTTTACCAGACTACTTAATTCCCACAGTGCACTACCAATGAACTATACCTGCTCTATCATTGGCCAGGGCTGCTCATCCGATCAGTGCTGGCCATTCAAAGAGCAGTACACAGTGTGTATAAGGTAGTTAGTCAATTGTAGTGGCCATCATGCATGGCTGAAAAGAAAACCAGAGGATTGGAGGGACGTCAGAGAAGTTCAACAATTAGCTAACCACCTCTGCTCTCAGGACATAATTTTGGGGTCACTTCAAAGTTTAAATAAATATGGTATTTAGACAAAAAATATTTTTAAAAATGCTACACAATTTTGCATTTCTTGTAAGGCAGTTACGGTGCAGTTGCTTTAAATTTCGTCACCTTAAATTCTTTTTATGGTTACCTGGCAGACAAAGGCTTAAAAGTGTTGACTGTTTTAGTCTCACTGTTGTCACTGCCAGCAATCAGCTTTAATCCCTGTAGAAACATTTAACCCCTTCTCAATCCAGGGCATAAATGTACATCCTAACCGGGAAGCATTTCCCACGAATGGACATACATTTACATCCTATAGATATCGCGGGTTCAGAAGTTGAGCCCACATCACTCGCAGCAAGAGGCAGCTGTGACTGACAGCTGGCCTTCAGCTCCTACAGCAGGGATCAGTGAGACACTGATCCCCACTGTTAACCCCTTAAATGATGCAATCAATGTTAATCGTGGCATGTATAGGGTTCACAAAGGGAGGGAGCTCCCTCTGTGACATTATCGGCCCTCCGGCATGTAAGTGCGGAGGGTTGATGGGTTGCCATGGCTAAGGGATCTGGGTCTACCATGTCCTTGGATCACTATGAGAAGCAATAATGCACTGCAGTACAGTACTACTAGTGCAATTGTAGCATTGCAGTTTCAGGTTCCCTACAGGGACATTAAAATGTAAAAAAAAAAATAGTCATATTACAGCAAAATTTATCCAATAAAACCCACAATTTGTCATGTAAAAAGCAAGCCCTCACAGAGCTCCATCAATGGATAAATCAAAAAGTTTTGGACTTGGAATGTAGCAAGGCCAAATTTAAAAAAATTTGCAAAAATAGTTTTTATTGTGCAAAAGTGGAAAAAAAATTAAAATATATATCATTTTTAGATTGCCGTAATCGTACCAAATCGCAGAAAAAATAAATCATGTTATTCATGCTGCATGATTAATCATGAAAAATGTGTTATCAAAAACGTCTACCAATAAAAGCTACAGCTCGCCATGCAAAAATAGGCCCCCATATAGCCATGCCGATGGAAAAATAAAAAAATTATTGCTTTTGAAAAGTGGAGATGAAAATCTCCAAAGAATCGTAGTGACCTTATGTTCAAAATCGGCCATGTCACTAAGGGGTTAAGAAAGTACTCAATCTCCCAGCAGCTTCACAACAGGAGACCTAATGCATTACATGGTGTCCATTGATATCAACGGGTTGTCTATGTAAGGCACGGACAGGTTGAGTCCTCCAGAGAAAGAAACTTTCTTTGTACCTGCTCTCTACTTTGACTAATTGATAGAGGTTCAGAACAAGTGGCCCTTCGAATAACATTGAATGTCCACCAGGGTGTTTGTAAGTGGATCTTCTAAACCAGACACCCCTTTAAAGGGGTTACACCAAGATTGCTATTCACAGGATAGGGGATAACTTGCTGATCATGGGTGAGACCTCCACCGATTCTGAGAATGGGGATCCCACATTCCTCTCATTGTGGTGTTACTGTTCTACCTGCAGTGAGGAGGAGACTGAAAGGAGCTCTGATCGAGTGAGCACACTTGTGCTCCATTTGTAGTATCCCAGAGTTGGGTACCCCAGCATGTACTGTGTCCATTATATCCTTGCAATCAGGTCTTGAGGTTATGTTTGATATGTGTGTAACACTATGATGTTATTGTTCATGTTTCTTCACTGTAGTGTATGTTCTGGCAATGTTCTCCAGCCCCTGATGACTACAGGTCACTTAGTAACAGTCAGGGGAGTGTATAGTCAAGCTTTGCAGGAATAGAGTCCCTTGGATAGGTGGTTTAGATCCTCATCACAGGTTTATATAGCTTGCCAATATAAAGGAGAGAGTGTGTGGCGTTAGGTCAGTCCTCCAAGTGCAGAACTAAGCTTTAGCTTGAGAGAGGCTGGGAGGAACCAGGAGAACATATTTACTCCAAAGCCAGTGCGGTGGGCAGCTAGGACATCTAAAGTGTGAGTACCCAAAACAAAGCCACTATGAAGTGTCAGCAGAGAAGAGAAACAGAGAGAGAGAGAAGAGAAAGGTTCAGGGAGAAGAGACAGAAGTCAGAGTCAGTTTACAGAAGCAAGCCAGTAACCAGTTAAACCTTGCCAGTCCAAACCAGCTAACTAAGTTGAGAGTGAATGATGCATGCGGAGTTGGTGTTCAAATAATGCCAGACCTGATCTGCTCCAATTTAACACAATAGCAAACAGTGTAACTGCTCCCAGAAATAGAACTCTCTTGCAATAAAGTGTTCCATTGTTTTCAACATCCCAGTCTGCTGCTTGGAGTAACTTCCCACCATCTACACCATCTGAACTGAGGTACCACACTATACACTCCTGAAGCCAGGACTACTACCTCAATTTTTGTTTAGTTCTTCAATTTTTTGTGCTTGGAACGGGTCCCTACCCGTACATGAGCTGGTGTCACGACAGACAACATCTTACCCTGCCCAACTCCGCAGGCAGCCCGCAGTAAAAACTGCCAAGATCATTTCAACTGAAGTAGTTTCAGTCCCAGACCCACTCTACCACCTGTCCAGGAAGAGCAGCAAAGCCACTGTGACTACCATCTCAATTTACCCTCGCTGCTCAAACCTCTCTGAGGTCTAGAGCGCTGCACATTCACTTTTAATTGGCTTGTTGAGATAGTTTAGCTCCAGTTGTTTGGATATTTCCGTCAGCCCCACCGACATGGACAGAGTGCTAACTGTTCATTCTGAGAACACTGCGGGGGAAATAAGCAACCCTTGCAGAGACAGGCAGCGTGGAAGACGGGACTCCCATTTTGGAGGTTGGTGGGGCTTTCAGTAATCAGCAAGTTACCCCCATGCTGTGGATAAGCGATAACCTCTAATCTTGGTGCAACCCCTTTTAGGAACCTGAAACAGAAAATGCTAAATCTTTACAGGGCCCCACACAGCCATCACATGTTGAGAACTGCTCTGACCTTGTGTGGCCAAGTCGAATTGGGATCACGCAAGTTCTAGTTTCCAGGTAGAACTACAACTTATGTACCCTTTTGGGTAACAGTATACAGATCAGCAATTCATATTAGACATCTTACTGAAGAATACACATTTACTTAGCGTTTTCCCACTACCATTAGCTGCTCTTTGTGTCCAGTACACAATGAATATAGCCTGAGCGGCTGTAATCCTACAGATCATTGAGCTGTAAGGTAAACACGTTTTAATACACTGAAGCCATATTGTATCTGTAAAGCAGCGTGTTCTATTTTTGGTGCATCCAGAGTATCTTTGGAGGCCACGATTACCTGCAAGATCGATAATCTCTCTAATAGAGACAGTCAAGCTGTGTGTAAGTGTCGCGGTAGGGGCAGGTGACACAGGAATCAGGCGACGATATGGACACCAGGCTTACAAAAATATGTAGATTTTTTATTGTAACAAACTTTGAGAAGAAGTTGGTGTAGAAGCTGCTGTTTCTAGATAAGTAATATGCAGTTATTCAGAAACATCAGTCAATCTAAGTGACTCGAAGTAAGAGTATGCTTAACATGACTGTGAGTGGGGGATGGTAACAATCCATTATAAATCACAAGGATCAGCAATACACTCCAGCTGTAGAACACGTGGGAGGACCACCAAGCAATGACGGTCGCCCGCACACAGTCCAAAAGTAATGCAAGTGTTGTCCAATAACTTGTCCATAAGGGTGAATACTCACTTGCGTTTTTCTTGCGCATTTTTTTCACGCGATATCGCTGCATTTTTTTATCCCGACTGTCAATGGGACTTTCTAATGTTAAAAAGGCTTTGCAATTTGTGTGCGATGCGTTTTTAACATTAGAAAGTCCCATTGACAATCGCGTGAAAAAAAGGCAGCGATATCGTGTGAAAAAAATGCGCAAGAAAAACGCAAGTGTGCCGGAGCCCTAACTGGAGGATTAATATGTTCCTCTAGTGTCATCACAAGCTTGTGTATTTTAACTGGCAGGCCTGTCTTTAAGTCACTACCTGTGCGCACATGTGGGGCCTTATCTTGAGGGCCGACCTCACTTACATATCTACAGCATGTTCGCTACTGTAATGTAGGTGACACGTCTTTAGATGTCTGTTGGGGGAACCCTAATTCACAGAGCTGCAGGACGATGTGAATCCTTTGTAGCAGTTTCTCTGGCTGTAGTCCCTGCAGCTTTGTTCTCTCAGAGACTTCAGTTCTGGTGTGTTATGGAGCTGCACTTCTCAAACATCGGCTGTCTCCTTTCTTGTACTACTTTCCCTTTCTAGCAGGCACAGATTCTCCAGAACACATCCACCACGGCTCCCTCCAACTCCTTACTCCTTTGGCAGTTCTCCCTCCCAGCAATGCAGTCTCTTTTAAAGCTCAGTACCACTGGAATCGCTTTGGAGCCTGCAGCTCTCAATGATCTCAAGTCCTCCAGATCTCCCACCTGACCTCAACAGCCAATGGAAAGTCGGAAACAACACTAAACAGAGGAATACACGAACTGCAGTAATGCATGACCGCAAATTGCGTAATGTCAATTGTGGAAGGGCCGCAGGTCGGATGGCTTCCATTGACTTCAATGGAAGCCGTCTGCACTGAATGCGCTCAAAAATAGAGCATGCTGCAATTTGTTTTTTACGCGAATGGAAAATCACAATTGATTTCCGCTCGTGTACAGGAAAAAGGATTTTCCATAGCATGCTATGGAAGTATTTGCTGTGGAAATGAGAGGTGGACACCCGCTCCATATTCCGCATTGCAAATGCGATTGTTTGCAGCCGACCAAAGGGTTGTAGAAGTCACAGTCATGACTAAGCCCTTTGGTCCCTTCAGGGCCCAACACACGAGTTCTACAATATTGTGTGTGGCATTGCCGGTGATGCCTAATCTCATCCCTCTCACTATCCATGCACCAACATTGAGATGAGCGGAGGGCAACCGAGTTGTCATTCACATTTACAAGGTAATTTAAGTGTGAAGTCAGACAAGCATTTTTTTGCGCACGCCTATATGCGCAAAAAGAGCACGTCTATTAGAACCATTGGTTTCTTATGGTGTGTTTGCACTTGCAAAAGATAGGACATGCGTGTACCGGCAAGGTCTGTGCTGTGCGTAAAGATTCCCCGCGAGGAATCCCCTCGTCACTGAACATTGTGACAGCACTGTTACAGTGTTCAGTGATAAGGGGACTCTCCGCGGGGATGAAAGAATCCCCTGCTACAGCTGTGGCAGAGGAGCGCGAACTTGCAAATTTGCTGCAGCCACCCATTGAAAGCAATGGGATGCAGGCAACCTCTAAAGTGATTTTCGGGGAAGGTCTTGAAATATAAGCCCTTCCCTAAAAATCATCCCTAGCTGCTGTTAAAAAAAAATATATATATATATATATATATATATACATCACCTCTCCGCTGCTGTCGGAGTCCGGCGCATCTTCTCGCTGGCTCCCCAGCACTCTCCTGAAGCACTTTCTGCAGGCTGGGGATTTAAAAATCCTCCTAAAAAGTGCTGTGTTTTGATTGGCTGACAATCACAGACAGCGCTCAGCCATTCATTGAATAACAGCAGAGTGCTGCCTGTGACTGTTCACAGCTCTAAGCCAATCAGAGGCAGCACAGAGGTGATATATATATATATATATATATATATATATATATATATATATATATATACCTTTTTTTATAGCAGCTAGGGGGTTGCCTGCAACCCATTGCTTTCAATGGGGCGGCTGCAGCGCCGGCCCCATTGAAAGCAATGGGTACGGAGCTGCGGTCAGGCGCATTTTGCACATCCGTCCAACGCATTTTTTCGCAAAAAAAAACACTGGTCTGACTGAGCCCTAGGAGTGCAAAATGAACAGCCAGCTCCCACCAGGCTCTCATCTTCCTCATTTGCTGATCTCACCACATGATATGCCTAATAAGGGGCTCCCATTTTATGGAGGATTGTCTGGTTTAAAGGGGTTTACCAAGTGTGACTTTCATCATCTCTCCACTGGATAAGTGAGAAAAGTATGACTGTGGGGGTTTTACTGCTGAGACCCGCACTGATCCTGTGACCCCTCTCCTCCTCACTGACTGAACCCCCACCCAACATCAATATCACCATCAATCTCTTTATACTGCAATACTGAAGTATTACAGTATATAATACAAGCAGTCAGTTTATCACACGTTAAAGTCTCCTGTGGGGACTCCATAAAAGTGTAAACGACAGATTTAGTAACAAGTTTTTGACAGTTAAAAGAAAAATAAAAAATTTAAAGTTTACTACTTTACTACATAAAGTCTGTACTACTAAAATATCCTAATTACTATCCGGCACGATGAAGGGCGTAAAAAAAAAAACGGAATGCCCGCACTGAGATTTCTTTTAATCCTGGCTCCCAAAAAATGCAAATAAAAAGTGATCAAAAAGATGTATGCCATCCAAGATGGTAATAAGAAAAACCGCAGTTCACTCTGCAAAAAACAAGCCCTCAGAGAGCCCAATGAAAGAAAAGGCAAATTAACGATCTCCGAATACGGCGATGGAAAGCTATTTTAGTTTAAGAAATAATTACTTTTTAAAAATAGAAAAAAGTTATAAACTATATATATATGATATCACCGTAATCATGCTGACCCATAAGTAAAGCTCCTATGTCATTTTTACACTTTTTTACGCATGGTGAACACTGTAAAGACTAAACCCATGAAAAATGGCGCAGTTGGATTTTTTTTATTTCCCCCGACTTAAAAACAGTTACATTTTTTCCCATTCATTATTTTCATTAAATACTCTCATTAAAAAATACACCTCATCCTGCGGAAAACCAATCCTCATATGGCTATGTCTATGGAAAAAGTAAAAAGTTATGGCTCTTGGGAGGCGGGGATGAAAAAACGGAGATCAAAACGGGATAACTCTCTGGTCCTAAAGTGGCTAAAGATGAAATACACCATAAGTAAAGAAATAAGACTGTCCTGGAGCCCAAGGTTAAGTTCACCGTAGATCACACCCTTACAGTTTTACTTCATTCAAGTGAATAGGGCTGAGCTGCAATACCAGACACAACCATAACTATGGGTGGCGCTGTTTGCAGAAAAAAAAAATTTTTTTCAAGTCTCATAAACCCGTTCACCTATTTCCTCACCAACACTTTTGTTGCTCATAGTTTACACTCATTCTGATCTTGATGTAACGGGAATCGATGCTCCATTCACAACATCTCGGCCAGCTCGGAATAACTAAATAATATTGTATTTGTTTGTGTTTTCTTCCATTGCCTCTAATAACCGAGAAAGCGCCTTTCCATGTTATTGTCTGAGTGGTTTGAACCCAACAACTTAGTATTCAGTGTTCATGCTTAGCTGAGAGTGTACAAGGAGGACACGCGGTATAATTGAATTCCTTACACAGCAAAAGAACAACATGTTTAAATATCTGATACTCTTGCGGGTGATGAAAAATGAATTAAACTCGTTTTGTCCTTGCAGTCGTTATTATTTTTTTTTGCCAGCATTGAAAACCTTTTAGCATTTTGTATCCATTTCATTATCTCCCAAAGCATGAAAAGTAATGGAATTTGCATCAAATCCTGCAAGAGAGAAGGGACTCGGAGACACTGTCAGCTGCCCCTCTTAATCCAATCTTCCCCAATGCAGTTGGCATAGCTGTTGCCAAACTCGAGCAGCGGGGATCTGCCTTTATTAAGGAAAAGCATGAATCTCCACGTTACGGAAAAAAAAAAAAAATCCTGGAGTCTTTTCTATTACACCAGATACTTCCTCTTGCTGAGATTACATGAGACGTCTAGCGGGAGATGTTATTAAATAGTCTCCAAAATTAGCTGAAAACCCCAATTATCTTAGTTTAGCTCTGAAAAGGACACAAAAGGCTTTAAGGAATGAATATTTGAATTTTCATTATTGTCTATCAGTAGGGTTTCCGAGCATCCTGAAACTCAAAAAGACCCTTGTTGGAGAGCAGTATGAGAATGACAAACATGGCCCCCACCACCCTCCCCGTGTTCTGTCTGGTGCTGGTCCCATACACTATTTCTCACGTAGCCGGCGTCTGACAATGGAAAGTGCGATTAGTTATGTAAATCTCCGTGATACTTGCTCACTCTCGGAGGAAGGGAATGCCTTGAGGAACCCGTGGAGATACCATTTTCAGAAGAAGTCGTTAGCATGACTGTGCCTATACAGATCTGCTGTGGGAGATAAGCGTGAACATTTCAAAAGGAGACTTTTTTATTTTCTGATACTTGAACTTCTAAGTGTCGATCGAGTACAAACAGGACGGGATATACACAACTTTTAAGCGTGATTAATATCAATCATATTTTAGTTCTGGGTTCCTGCCGCTTTGCTCCTCAAAGTCGAGTGATGTCAAAACATCAAATATACAACTCACCTGCTGGGTGTTTGTGTTGGAGACTCTTTGAGGGTGAAAAGCACTCGAATGTATCTTGTATTGTAAATGCGCATTTCTTAGGAGGAAAAAAAAAATCCAATTTCTGGGTCAATGATATCCCTTCAAGTGTGATGTGAAATGTATACAAGGAAAGTAAGGCCGTGGACATGTGCGGATGGGTATGATTGGTGGTACAAGCTTTGGTCGTTTCGGTTATCCAACCTAAATGTATCCCTGTGGGGGACAGATTTGCATGACTATTGCAGTTATTTCAAGTTGGAGGGACTTGGTTCCGACTTTTATCCCCACCGGGAAACATTAAGATCGTGAGTTAAGTCACCAACATTAACCCTTTGAGGGTCATTGATGCTTCTGTGTCTAGGGGAAATTCGGCAGTTCTAGAATTCCCACTTTCAAAAAAGTATAGCTTTTTATTCATTTTCCATCATTCGGGCGTGTGAGGGTTTTTTTCCCGGTAGTTTTGTTGGTACCGTTTTGGGGTTCTTACAACTTTTTTTTATCACTTTGTATTACATTTTTTCTTGGAAACAGGGGGGTCAAAAAAAGTGCAATTTTGGCGCTGCATTTTTTTTATTTTTTTTTTTGATGACGTGATATTTTAATAAATTGCACTTTTACGGACGCAGTGATATTAATTTTAATTTTTTTTAGGTGACAACTGAGAAAAGTTTTTGATTTTTACTTTTATTATTTTAATTCATGGTAATCATTAAAAATTCTTGATTTTAGTAACTTTTACTTTTTTTAGCCCCATAGGGGATTTGAACTTGCAATTCTTTGATTCTTATACAATGTAACGCAATAGTATGGTATTGCATTACAATGTATTGTAACAGGCTTCCTGTTAAAGACATGTCACAGGCACGTTTTAATAGGTGGACAATGATGGCAGCCCTGGGGGCTTACAGAAGGCTGCCGGCTGCTATGACACCTGGATGGCCACCTCAGGATCTTATCGCGTTGGGGACGTTTTGGACATTTAAAGGGCTAACAGGTGCAATCTAAGTTATCTGCATTCATAGCTGTTGCAGCAGGTGTCAGCTATCAAAGACAGCCGATACCCGCTGTGTACAGAGTGGACTCGCCTCCTGATCTTGCTGCATACACAGCATTAGCTGTGGACATCTGCATATGTCCTAACTGTACAGGGTATGTGCACTTAGGATGTAGATATCCATATGGCTATAGGGAAGGGCTTGAAGTTGCAATGAACCTTAAAAAAAATCTGTACTGCGCATGACCAATGGCGAGCCGCCATGGTCATCCACAATACAGGAAAATTCAGGTATTCATGGTCGCCGGCCGGGCTCACACCCAGAATCGGCAGTGAGTCTCCCGAATGTGGAATCCTACCTGTCTGTGTGAGCCCGGCCTTAGGCCTCCCTTTCATAAGTCGGACAATCCCTTTTCAGTGTATATTAGCAGCAGTATGTGTAGGTCACTGCCTCCCACACACGCAGAACACCCCTTCCCTGCTGTTGTAACAGTTCCATTTGTCTAATTTCCTATATCTGTGCTCTATTCCTGTCAAATTTTTGAGACTGTTGCTGTCATCCATAATATTCTTCTGCCATTGTTGTGGTCTTCCCAATTTTTCCTTTGGAGACATAGATAGATTTGTATGTTATATAGATAGATTTAAAGTTCTGCAGGTCAAGAAGGTCCAACATGCTACTAGATGGGGGTCTGTAATAAATTGGCCATATAGGATAGATAGATAGATAGATAGATAGATAGATAGATAGATAGATAGATAGATAGATAGATAGATAGATAGATAGATATGACATAGATAGATAGATAGATAGATAGATAGATAGATATTAGATAGATAGATAGATGGATAGATAGATA
The DNA here is from genome assembly GCF_035609145.1 of Eleutherodactylus coqui. Classification (NCBI taxonomy): domain Eukaryota; kingdom Metazoa; phylum Chordata; class Amphibia; order Anura; family Eleutherodactylidae; genus Eleutherodactylus; species Eleutherodactylus coqui. The sequence goes on from NC_089839.1 coordinate 306,005,358, forward strand.
TGAGATAGATACATAGATATGAGATAGATAGATAGATAGATATATAGATATGAGATAGATAGATAGATAGATAGATAGATAGAAAGATAGATATGAGATAGATAGATAGATAGATAGATAGATAGATATGAGATAGATAGATAGATAGATAGATAGATAGATAGATAGATAGATAGATAGATAGATATGAGATAGATAGATAGATAGATAGATAGATAGATAGGAGATAGATAGATAGATATGAGATAGATAGAAATGAGATAGATAGATAGATAGATAGATAGATATGAGATAGATAGATAGATAGATAGATAGATAGATAGATAGATAGATAGATAGATATGAGATAGATAGATAGATAGATAGATAGATATGAGATTGATAGATAGATAGATATGAGATTGATAGATAGATATGAGATAGATAGATAGATAGATATTAGATAGATAGATAGATAGATAGATAGATAGATAGATATGAGATAGATACATAGATATGAGATAGATAGATAGATATATAGATATGAGATAGATAGAAAGATAGATATGAGATAGATAGATATGAGATAGATAGATAGATAGATATGAGATAGATAGATAGATAGATAGATAGATAGATAGATAGATAGATAGGAGATAGATAGATATGAGATAGATAGATAGATATGAGATAGATAGATAGATAGATAGATAGATAGATATGAGATTGATAGATAGATATGAGATAGATAGATAGATAGATAGATAGATAGATAGATATGAGATAGATAGATAGATAGATAGATAGATAGATATGAGATAGATAGATAGATAGATAGATAGATAGATAGATATACAGCTATGTGCACATACTAGCTAGATAGAACAATGCAGTATAAATGAATGTTTGGATGCGAATGGTGAAAGCTGCAAAGATTGTTTTTTTCCCCATTAAGAGCGTCCGCCTACTTTGGAGAACAGCCTGTATCACAGTAGGAGAAGGAAATTACAAGTACACATTGTGTATTTTTAATGTTAATATCTATTCTAAAACAACAACAATGGAACATTTAGATTTTTCTCAAGAAAGTTCATTTACATTTCTGAGTCTTCATGTTTCCAGTGACTCCTGGATAATGATAAGGGTTTAAAGAAACAGAGTCCTCAAATCTGTTCTCTTCCTTTTGGATATCACTGTCTCCAGGTCATTAGCTGTGCAGATTATCTCCCTGGTGCAGAAGCCTCACCATCCATCTCATGGTCATCTTCTCGCTTTATACACGGCTATTGGTGACTTAGCGGCTACAGATCAAGCATGCAAATGACACATTAAACAGACAGGTCCTGGGAGATAACACATTGTGTTTGTATTTGTTGATCCTTTCGCTGTCAGTATACCTCAGGTAGTAGGCAGATAATCCATTTGTTGGTACACATGGTGACATAGACTTTTAACATTTACAAAACAAAGGCCAATGCCAGAAATCTGACTGTATAGCTGTCGGCTTTTTTTTGTTCTACTTTGTTTTTTGGAAATTTGTCACAATCTTAAAGCCTATGAACAATTCTGTACTGGTTTTTTTACTGTTTATTTGCTAAATGCAAAATGAAGCAGCTTTCTAACTAGCTTTCATTTAAAGGGGTTGTCTCGCGGCAGCAAGTGGGGTTCAGCACTTCTGTATGGCCATATTAATGCACTTTGTAATGTACATCGTGCATTAAATATGAGCCATACAGAAGTTATTCACTTACCTGCTCCGATGCTAGCGTCCCCGTCTCCATGGATCCATCTAATTCTGATGTCTTCTTGCTTTTTTAGACGCGCTTGCACTGTGTGGTCTTCTACCCTTCTGCTCTGTCCGGCACGAGCGGCGTTCTGGCTCCGCCCCTTCTACGCGTCATTGCGTAGCTCCGCCCCATCACGTGTGCCGATCCCAGCCAATCAGGAGGCTGGAATCGGCAATGGACCGCACAGAGCCCACAGTGCACCATGGGAAAGGACCCTCGGTGCATCGTGGGTGAAGATCCCGGCGGCCATCTTGGTGAAGGAAGAAGAAGGAAGAAGGAAGACGTCGCAGAGCGGGGATTCGGGTAAGTAATATGTATTTTTTTTTTTTAACACATCCCTTGGGGTTGTCCTGCTCCGAACGGGGGGCCTATGGGAAAAGAAAAAAAAAAACGTTTCGGGGCGAGACAACCCCTTTAAAGAAAATGTCCTGCCATTTTGCTATTTCTGAGTTTACATAACTACTTTGCATAGTTGGCTGTTCTGCTGCTCCTGACATGCAGCTGATCTTGGATGTGTCAGCTCTCTCAACTCTCCCCTTCCCTATTCTTAGTGTTTGAGATAGTAATAGGGAGGGGCAGGAGGTCATACATGGCAGACCAGTATATAAAGAGGAGGAACACATCCAAGTAATCAGGAAGGGCAGATCACATAGGCTGTGGAGAGGAAGAAAATCACAGGGGGAGGAAGGTGAGACTTCACAGGAGACTTCTGCAGTTGTGTTTTTGTGGGGGACAGAATTGCACCTGGCTAAGCTGAACTTTACTCTATACTGATGAGCAGCAAAAGCTCTGCAACAGTGCTGTCTTACAAATGGGTGTTACTGGTGTGGCAGATATCCCTAGTCATGTCTCAAGTCACTATTGTTTATTGGACATTGACTTACAAGGTAACTAACTACCCATGATCATACCCAACAACAACTTTCTAAATCATCTTAATAAGCAAATATGCTAACATTTTTCCGTTGTTGAGTAGTTCCTTCACATAGCTGGATATCCTACTGCTCCTGACAGATCTGACTGCATGCCACTGATTCTGGATGTGCCAGCTCTCTCTACTCTCCACCTCCCTTCTGTAAGTGTTAGAGACAGCAATAAAAAGAGGGAGGAGGTTAGATGGAGAGGAAGAAAACATCCAAGTTATCAAGAAGGGCAGATCACATATGCTGTAGATAGGAAGAAAAGCACAATGGGAGGGAGTATAGACCTCAAAGTGGACTGCTGCTGGTGTGGGAGGGCTAGCAGAATCAAACACCCTTCAATCTCCGCATCTCTTACCAGGCCAACCAGAACCCTACTTTGTACTGATGAGCAGCAAAAGCTCTGAAACAGTGTTATCTACAAATGTGTTTCACTGGTATAGCAGATATCTGTAGTGCTGTTTCAAGGCACTATTATTGATTGGACATTGAATTACATGGTAGCTATTTTAACCCTTTCCAATCAACTGTCTGACCTCTGAAGACATTATGATTTAAGGCTGTACAGCTCCGATCTTGGAAGACATCCGTCGGGGTTCTCTTACTGTATATTGCCAGTCTCTCTGCTGTCGGAGCCTATCCGATGTGTCACCTCATGCAGTACTGGCTTTAGCCAGCATATAGCGCCGTTGAAAAACTGCAGAAAAAGAGTAAGCCCCCCTAGGAAAACCAGGATACAAATTGGATTGGAAAGGGTTAAGCAAACCTCCCAACAACTTTCTAAATAGTGTCCATTAAAAAAATATCCCATTATTTTGCTGCTGACTCTGTATATGTATGCTCTATGGACTCTCTCCCTCTCTTCTCTTAGTGTTACAGACAGCAGTAGAGAGAGGGAGGAGGCTGTACATGGCAGATCAGAGTGTGGAGGGGGGGAAACATCCAATCTATCAGGGTGGGCAGATTACATAAAGGGAGTTTAGATGTCAAAGTGCACTGCTGCTGGTCTGGGAGGGCTGGCGGAATCAAACACTCTTTAGTCTTAGCATTTCTCACCTGGCCAAAGAGAGTTCCTACTGTATACTGAAGAATAACAAAAGCTCTTCAACAGTGCTGTCTACATATGGGTGTCTCTGGTTTGGCAAGTATCCCTAGTCAAGTCTCAAGGCACCATGATTAGTTAGACATTAGCTTACAAAGTAGCAACCTATAAGCATACCTCCCAACACTTGGGGCAGTTTTAAGCCACACCTGATCCTACAGGGACTGCTCCAAAACATACAGGGAATACTTAATGTAAATTTGCATGAGCTCCATCCACTTTGTGATCCATTTTCTGAACAATCCTACGAAAAACAGAACATTTGAAAGGGATGAGTAACACTAGAGACAGCTATCATCCTTCTGGAGGAGAGCTATTTGTCACCACAAGAAGATGAGATCCCTCATAGTCTAGATTGTAGAAGATGACAAGAGTCCAAGAATGACACTGCAATAATACATGAGCGCTAGTGAAGGCAGCAGCATTCTAGACATGCAGACCTCACATCTAGTATGTATTACTGGGAGGGACACGGCCACGAGAAAAGTCAGAGACTAGGAGCAGGTTATGAACTTGGGTCTGAAAATGAATAAAGGAATGGAGATTGTAGCCTGAAAGTTAACACAACTGTAAGTGGTTTGATGCTCTGCACTTTCCCATGAACTGACCACACTGTATAGTATTTATATCATGTATTGATACAGTGCACTTTAAGAGGGATGCAGGTCTACTGGGGCCAACAAGAAGTGAGCTTGCGCCATGTTGGATGCTCAGAATGTGTAACGAGTAAGCAGGGAGCAGACATGTCCAGCGGTTCTCCAAAGGGGGACAAGCTTCAGCTTGGGAAGAATGGCCGCTCAATGAGGGACTGGTGAATTTTGCGAAGACAGATCCTGCCGGTGATGGAAACAGCTGTAATTGACAGAGTACAAAATGTCATAAAACTCCCAAAACAGCTTTTGGCTGAGAGGTGTGTGCGTCTTCTGTCTGGTACTGGAAGATCCTGCTCCAAACCGTCTGCAATGAAATGCCTCCAATGGTGCATCATGAGGCAGCAGAACTGCAGTCCTAAGCTCTTGCTCATAACCTGAAGGTTGTGAGTTCAATCCCCACTTGGGTCAGGTAGCTGGCTCAATGTTTACTCAGCCTTCCATCCTTCAGAGGTTGCTAAACTGAGTACCCAGCTTGGTGGGGGGAATAAATTGGTGCTATACAAATAACAAGATAGTGGGTGGAGTCTGTGCTAAGGCATATTATATCAGCATGCTAGTACATGCATGAGCTGTATGCATTCATTTGACAAACCATCTTTGTGCCAGGGTCTCCTGGTGAAGCTGCCAATGAAGTTCTGTTTACTGAAAGAATGGAACCAGTGCTATGGGATTTTTTACTGATACTGACTGTCAAGCTGCAGATGCTCCTACCAGGGAAGCCCTGATCCGCTTGCTTATCCATGTTTGAGGCCGACCACCAGAAAACGGTCCAGGGCCCTCACTTTCTCCATCCAGCCCAGCTGCCCACGCAGGTCCCTCACTCCCACTACCAAGCTCAGTTTCTGCCAGAGGCTGTGCCCATCTAGTGCCAGTGCAGGAGCATCCGCTCTAAGAATATCCCCCATCAGTTACACAATATTTTCAACTTAAAGCTACCACTAATGTATTTAAGAAAATATCATTTTTTTCATGTACAAAAGATCCAGAGTTTGAAAGATTTTGCTCATCAACATTTAAATATGAATAGCATAGTTTCCATCAGCCTTGACTGGCGCATTGTACTGCAAGTACCCTAGTGATGAGTCCATAGACAATGATCAGACGCCATTTATAAGGCAATCACAAAGAAATATAGCAGGTATTCAGTGAAAATAATTGACACCGTAGAAGGTTATTGCGTATATAGATGGATGTTACCTAATCCAGTACCTTATGTCATACTATAAAAATACTTTAGAACATTCCAGAGCTGGTCCTGGTGTGTTATCTGCCTATAATGTTGCACTTTGAAACAAGCACTGTTCTATTCCTCTATAGTCATATTCATCATCTGTAAATGCTCAGTTAATAGCCTTAAGTCGTTATTCAGACGCCTCTGCATTATGCCAGTCGCTGCATTGGCTGCCCATCCACTGCAGAACTAAATTTAAACTCCTCTACCTCACTCACAAAGCTCTGCATGGCGCTGCGCCACCATACATCGCCTCCCTACTGTCAGTACACCACCCAGCGCGCTCACTCCGATCGGCTAACACACTCAGACTAAACACCCCTGTAATACGAACCTCACATGCTCGCCTACAGGACTTCACTAGAGCAGCACCCATCCTCTGGAACGCTCTACCCCAAGGCATCCGGACAATTCCCGATGCACGAAATTTCAGACGTGCCTTAAAAACGCACCTCTTCAGGGAAGCATACCAAATCTCCTGACCTAGTCCCCCGCCCCTGCCTATGGTGCTCCACCCTGTTTGCCTTCTGATAAATGATCTGTACATAAAATTTACTATTGCCTATGTTCCCCAACCCCTGCACCTCCTGTACCACCCTCAACCCATTTGTGTCTAACCCAATGTATCTCACATTGTAATTGTTGTATTGTTTTGCATTTATCCATGCCTGAAAGCGCTGCGGAATAAGTTGGCGCTATACAAATAAAGATTATTATTATTATTATTAATTACGAATATGAATAAAATATATATATATATACACTTTATGGCCACTTGATTAAAGCCATCCATCTAGTACATGTTGGACCACTTTGGCCTTTAGAACCGCAGCAATTTGTTGTGGGGTAGATTTCACTAGGTGATTAAATCGCTCTGCAGGAATATCGGCCCCTGCGGACAGGAAACTTCCTGCAGATTAGATGGCGGTGCTGAGATGTTCTGACCAGCTGACAGGAAGGGGTCATCGATTCATGCTGCTTGGACAAAATTCAGACCTCTCATCAGCACGGAGCAACAGAAATCTTAATTCGTCTAACCAGTTTCTCCACTGCTCAGTGGTACAATTTTTGTGCTGCTTTTGACTGTGCAGTACCTGTGGGTCAGAACGGTTCCTGACATCCTCCTCTGACCCCTTTCAGTATCAAGTTGCTTCCATCCACAGGATCCCCTTGTACTGGATGTTTTTACTTGATTGCGGCATTCCAGTTATACTCACCACACTGTTACATTACAAAACTCATAAGGTTGGAGGCAAGGCCCCGGCTAGTCTAGCACCGATGACTGGGCTCGTTGGAAGTCGCTCCGATCGCTGGATTTTCCCATCCAACGTGGATTCGCACTGAAACTGATCCACCGAAAAGTTTTCATGTGATTTTATGCCGGGGTCGCAGCTCTAATTTCCCATACAGGAAAGCTCCAATCTTGAAAGGACTGGGGGCTCTAATAAAGGGTCTTGGGCATCAATAGAGGATCGGGGGCTCTCATAGAGGGGGCACTCAGTGTAAATTATAATTTACTGTACTATACTATGGCATCCAATAACACACTAGTCTATAATACTGCACCATACTATAATACTGTATACACTATACCATACACGGCCCTGCACTATATTGTACTACTGAACCAGTATTGGAATACATGTACTTACCTACCACATCTATCATACTGATACATATCTACCCACCATAACATTTAGCAGTAGTCATAGTTGGCTATTAAATTGAATAGCCATTTAAAAAAACATTAATGAAGCCCAACGCATACAAGTGTGAAGCCTTTGATAACACTTTACCATTAAATATTCATTAATAATGATGTTGGAGGCGATATCCTTACCAAGACGTCTTTGGAGAATTGAAGTCGCGTCAATGCAACATAAAACTGGTCTTTTATTTTCAGGTTCAAAAAAAATAACACTTTCATTATGTGATAAGGTAGAACAGCAAATATTAAAACTCATCCTAAAATCCCCATATTGTCAATAGTTGCCTCTTAGTGATTGCCGTGTTATAGGTTCTGACAGTGTGGAGGGATAGCGGAGCGCAACGTGAAATGAGCCCTATACAAAGGATAATGCATGGAGTCACACTAATGTCCCTGTCACTTAATCGAAATGACAGCATTCATCTTGTATTCCCAAGTCGATGGGGATTTACTGCTGACTGTCTCATTTTCCAGAGGGCAATTGATATTATTACAGTCAGTAGCTCTTAGGGTCTTGTGAACGGAGGCGTTTGTAGACCTTAACCAGTTATATAGATATTGTATGGCGTGGAAATGTCCATCTGACCAGATTTTACATATCTTAACAAGGAGGTCGAGGAGGGGGGGGGGGGGCAGATACAACCTCATGCTGTGGTTGAAGTGCCTTCTGCATTTGTCTTCGATGAAGCCATCATGAAGATTGCAGTAACTAAGATACCAATACTCTATAATCCCCTCCATGTTTCTACGGGGCCTTTTACATGTTCGGCTTTGCACATATAAAATAAATCTTGTTATTTGTATAGCGCCAACTCATTTCACAGCACTTTCAGGTAATTTATTTATTACCCCCACCAACCAAGTTGGGCACTCATTTTACCAACTTCAGAAGGATGGAAGGTTGAGTCAACTACCAGAACCATGCACGGATTGAACCTACAACCTTCAGGTCATGAGCAAGAGCTTAGAACTGTATTTCTGCTGCCTTAACACTCTGTACCACATGATTGCCTGAACTTTTAAAAGTGTGTGACATGGCATAGTGGGGGGTTAAGATCCCCACCCATCACTAAAACAAATAGGCAGACTCAGCTTTAGTTGTATGTGATTGGCTCCCATCACCTCCAAATAGCCCTGTCTTTTGCTGGAGCATTGAAGATCACTGGAGGATATTCTGGTGGACCAATTAATCATGGCACGCTCAATGAAATATGGTATCAGAACACATTTCAATGAGGAGTTTTACGGTAGATACTTTAATTAGGTCCACAACTCCAACAGAAGCTCTGTGATAATACTGTTTCTCCTTGTGGAGAGCCCAAAGATGGGGTAGGGAGTCATATAGCCCATGCAATGCTCCCTGGGTAATAGCTATGTAAATAGAGATGAAAAAATACCTTGCATAGTCGGCCATTCTTCTTTCTCCTATTCACAATAGTAGCAATATGCAAAACATGCCGTAGCATCATTACTGTGGCAAATACCCTTTAAGAATATTCTGCTGTAATTGATCAACAGACTTAAAGGGGTTGTCCCGCGCCGAAACGGGTTTTTTTTTTTTTCATTAGCCCCCCCGTTCGGCGCGAGACAAACCCGATGCAGGGGTTAAAAAAGAAAACCGGATAGTGCTTACCTGAATCCCCGCGCTTCAGTGACTTCTTACTTACCTGGTGAAGATGGCCGCCGGGATCTTCACCCTCGGTGGACCGCAGGGCTTCTGTGCGGTCCATTGCCGATTCCAGCCTCCTGATTGGCTGGAATCGGCACGTGATGGGGCGGAGCTATGAGGAGCCGCTCTCCCGCACGAGTGGCCCCATTCAGAAAAGAAGAAGACCGGACTGCGCAAGCGCGTCTAATCCGGCGATTAGACGCTGAAAATTAGACGGCACCATGGAGACGAGGACGCCAGCAACGGAACAGGTAAGTGAATAACTTCTGTATGGCTCATAATTAATGCACAATGTACATTACAAAGTGCATTAATATGGCCATACAGAAGTGTATACCCCAACTTGCTTTCGCGGGACAACCCCTTTAATGGCTTTAAAAGTCTAGGTTTTCTTTTTTACTATGGTGAACTGGTCCTTCCTTTCCTTTTCTCAAAATTCTTGGTGACCGGCTACCACTGCTTGAGTGTCTGATTGGTATATAAGTACCAAGAAAAAAGAGAAAACGGAAGTGCCTCATGTTCTGTACCTATTAGTGTCTGATAAGGGCCCAAAGGTAGTGCTGCTCACCTGAGAGCTGTGGCTAGTTCAATGCACCTCTAACCCTTTCCAGTCCACTGTCTGACGCGTAAAGACATTCTGATTGAAGGCTGTACAGTTCCGATATCGGAAGACGTCCGGCAGGGTATTCTTACTGTATATTACTGGCCGCTCTCTTGTCAGGGGCCTCTCCAGCATCTCCCATACCACAGTACTGGCTCTAGCCAGCAGAAGGCGCCATTGTATAATGGCAGAAAGAGAAAGCCCCCTAGGAAACGCTGAATCTAAAATTGGATTGCAAATGGTTGAATGAAAACCTGGCGGCACTTTTTTTTACACATTAATCCGCCTGAAGATGTGTATCTCAAAAGTTATCTTCTTTTCCTCCCTATGCAAAGTATATCTGCAAATTGAAGAAACAGAGGATTGCTGTTTTGTAGTAAAGAAACAGAGCAACTACCAGTAGAGAAAGTGGACAAGAACGGTCTAGTGGCACCTGGAGACATTATCACTTACCCACAGAGACAAGACGCGGAAACACTTCTAGCTCCACAAGACCCAACCAGTCTAGGAGATGGTTGGATTTGGAGCTTTGCCCAACATCATTATGGACCTTAATTAGACCCTATCATAAAAAAAATTCCCCTATTATTGTACATATAATGAGTTCGATACAAGAAAATTCAATGCAAAACATCTCTAAATCTGTTACATCTCTTCAGCCTTATCTGAACGTTTTTGATATTTACGAGAAGACGGAAAAATAGACACTAATTAAATTCGCCAATGTTTTTTTTTAAGCTGCGACTGTCATGAAAGGCTTGACAGTCTGGTCACTTGCGCTTCAGAGTGGAAGGTAGTTTGTAGTCAGGATGTATTTTGATGCTTTGGAAACATACAGTAGGTCACACAGATTATGTGTAGCCTAAGGACGAGGGAGAGGTTGGAGTATGCTGGAAGCCACTTGTATGATCTCTCACAGGTAATTCTTTTCCTTATCTTTAGGGGTCATCTAAAAGTGAGATTCTCATCTTAAAGCCCTCCCAACATATTGCTCTAATTATCTGAAACCTGTCTGACATGTGAAATGCATCACATAGGACTTTCAAAGAGAGAGACGCTAAGAGGCGACTTCAGTTGTCAACGGCCCCGTAGCCCCTTGGAACCTGGGCAACCGTTGTTACTTAGTAGCAAATTGTACTCGAGAAGAAACTGAAGCTGTGCCTAGACTATTAATCGGACATAAAAGTTGAGATCTAAGTCATCTAAGTCTTTTTATGTAATTGAGACTCATGTTTTATCTTTATTCAATGAATCCTGTGAAATCGACAGCTATATTACGTTTCCCACACCTTATCTGATTGCATAGTGCTTGCTTGACCTCAACGCACACATAAAAGCAAGCATATGGTTTCTAGCATTAAATGATCTAATTATGGCAGCAAAAAACATTGTAGAACTCATTAAAACTTTTAATTAGCTAAATGAATATAGATTACAGGCTGCAGTTGGGTTACAATGTATGGATGATCATTAAAAGTAGCTACTGGCCAATAGAAGTGCATATTTTGTTGTGTAGCTAGGATTTTATTCACTTGGGACTTTCGGTAGTACTCCTCCTCATTGAAGAGACCCAGCTGTCATGAAGTCTAACAGGCAATGACCTATGGGGAAATGTATGCAAATTAGCTCTTTTGCAGTTGGCAGAAAACTGTCTCTTTAGTGCCACCTATTGGAGGGATCTATCCTGTAAGTCAGTTGTTCCTGAAACAGCTGGCACAGATGGGCGGGTGTCTATTCCTTTTGTAAGAAGGAGAAATGATAGAACTAAAGGCTTTGGCACAACCTGTTGACAGGTCGTTTCTTCAAAGAGAGTAACGCCGATAGTGTAGATTACAAATACACTTTATTAAGAACCAGCAGGTAATGTGTTCTGAGGTTCACAGACCTCTTCATCAGACAGCTGGATTAGATATATGAAAGTACTTCATTAGCGCATGGTTTTATGCATAAAAGCAGTCATGACCGATCCTCTCTACTGCTCTTGGCCATTCAAGCTTCCCCAATGGCCACCAATGGTTATGCCTGTTTTTATGCATCGGAACATGAGCAAGTGATGTACTTCCATATATATCTAATCTAGCTGTCTGATGAAGAGGTCTGTGAACCTTGGAAAGGCTAGTTCCTATTGAAGTGTATCTTAAATCTATATTATTGACTTTACTCTATTTGAAGATACCATATCCCAACAGGTCACACGAAAGCCATTACTTCTACCACCTCTCCCTCTAGCATACCATGGTGACTTAAGCTTTAGTTGACTTACATACTAGACCGGCAGCAATCTATTTTTGCACTTTCTTCCTTAATGTCTCCTCATGCACTGAGCTGATTTCTGTAGGAAGCAGACAGCTCTGTTCTCTCTTCAGTGGCCAGGTCTGGTGTTGCAGGCACAGTCTACCTTCACTTTGCCTGCAATACCAAGCCTGGTCACCACACTGGAAACAGAGCTTTCTGCCTCCTGTAGAAATTATCTCAGTCCATGAGCATACCACCTGATCAGCAGGGGTCCCAAGCGGCAGACCCCTGCTGATCTATTATTGATGACCTAAGGATGAGCCTTTAGTAGTTTACAACTGGACAATCCCTTTAAATTTACTTTTACATTTGTGTACGTCTGTGGAAAAGTTCGGCAACTAAATGATGAAAGATATGGAAATGGACTGAAATAAGCATTGCAAACAATTCAAACTGAAAGCCTTGAAAGACCATATCTGAGGCCTATTTTCACAGGTCAAGATGGCCTGAAAGCCTTTTTTAACACGCAACGGCATAAACAATGGCAAAAATGGGAAGGAACTAAATGTCCAACAGAGTATCAAGGATAGGTGGAGGGAATACTCAGAGGAATTATATGCCTGCAACCACATACCTGGATTATTGCATAAGGTGGAGCCTGTTGACTTGGAGCCCTCCCATATGGAGTCAGAAGTGGTTATAGCAATGAAATGGGATCATAGAATGTGTGCGAGACTTCATCTGCCTTGGCTCAAATATTGACCAGACTGGAAAATCTATGCCAGAGATAAAACGTAGGATAACACTGGAGTGAATCGCAATGCTAAACATGGACAAAATCTGGAAAAATAAGGATATCTGCATAGCAACTAAATGCAGGATAGTGCAAACCATCGTTTTCCCAATAGCCATGTGTGAATGTGAAAGGTCGACTGCGAGCGAAGCTGATAGAAGGAGGATTAATGTGTTTGAGCTGTGGTGCCGGTGAAAGCTCCTGTGTATGCGCTGGACGGCTAGAGGAACAAACAAAGAAGTCCTGAATCTTATAAGACCTGATAGATTACTGGAGGGTAAGGTAACCAGACTCAGACTCATGGAGGACAAGATGACCAGACTCAGACTCACGGAGGACAAGATGACTGGACTCAGACTCACGGAGGACAAGATGAACGGACTCACACTCACGGAGAACAAGATGACCAGACTCAGACTCACGGAGAACAAGATGACCGGACTCAGACTCACAGAGGACAAGATGACCAGACTCAGACTCACGGAGAACAAGATGACCAGACTCAGACTCACGGAGGACAAGATGAACGGACTCACACTCACGGAGAACAAGATGACCGGACTCAGACTCACGGAGGACAAGATGACCGGGCTCAGACTCACATATTTTGTCCATGTAATGCGAGCAGAGCCGCTAGAAACATCTGTAATGCTTGGACTGATCACTTGGAAAAGAAGATCTGGCCACCAAAGGACACGATGGCTGATACTGTCAGAGCTGATACTGGCATCAATATCACACAACTGAAAGAAGCAGTTCAATACCGAAAAACATGAAAGAAACTTGTCTTCAGGAGCATCGAGGGTTGTGAACTACTAAACAGCTAACAACAACAAGTCTGTGAATGTCCAACATGCACATGCAACTTCTTGAATGGGAGTGCTCATCTCTGGAGTGGTGGTGGCCGAGGCAGCGTGACTGTTCATCGTGGGTGGAGCTTTCCTGCAGCACGTTTCTCCTCCCACTTTTTATCTCACTAATAGCCATCACCTACTTAACCCCAATGTGGCTAATTCTAACTCCCTGGCCATGAGTGTTGCAGCAACCCTGGTGGTTCCCGTTGCACCCCGGGGCTTCATATCACCCTGGTTGAGAATCACTCCTTTATTAAGTTGTGATATCTCTTTAAGCTGTTTCAAGGAAATCATTGCTCAAAGCATAAAATATGTAAATACATCGAAATCCACTCTTTAAAAAAGTCAATATTTAAATTTTTGCAGCTTTTTCTGTTTTTGTTAGGCGCGGTACGTTTACATCTTTCTTACGCTCTGTTTGAACCATTAAAGTGATTTCTGTCCTCTCTGAACACGATGTGAGCAATGTTCTCGTCTCCGTGTGGGGTCGGCACAAGCGGTGTGTGTATTTTCATTGGACTTTTAGAAGCCGTGTTGAATACACTGTTAGGTGTGCCTGAGTGTTTCATGATCACTGGCTGCCTCAACGTTCCACTTTGGCAGCTTAGCAACTTACTAAGGGAAAAAATCCAAACTTTTTTTCTTTTTGGGGACTTTTTAGAGTTGGCCATACTAAACAAGGAAGCTTTATTCAGATTTACAATTGGAACAATAGCAGAACTGTCGCCTTGTGATATCCTTTAAAGCTTTTTCACTGGAATCCTATAAATAAGATAAATTCACTTTCCCCCCTAACAAGTTTCTTTTATAGCAGGAAAAGTCCAAAGGAGATAATTTGTGTCAGACCGGTGAAGAAGAGTCTGTAAAAACAGATAATAAATGGTGTTTGTGTATCTTATTACGGCTAATATATCCATGAGAACAAAACCGCGTGGATGATCTAGCACTACCTGCGGTGTCTGCTGTTTATAGAATAGTAAATACCTCTGACAAATTGTTTAACTTATCCTAATACACTTCTATGTGTGAGCGTCTGGGAAGCGGTGACCTAACAGCGTGAAAAATGATGTCTAGTGAATCTGTCAGGGAAGAAAGACTTGAAGAATTGCAACAATGTTGCGGACTTTGTTTCTAGGGGAGTTTTGTAGGACTAGATTACCCGGACTTGGGTTATATTGTATCTGCATTATTCATCTGTCTGTTAAAAATATTGTCGTGTCAGGCCAGATGGTACATCAAATTAAGTGGCAATGCTGCCGGCGCAGGCTATGCCGACGGAAGGGTGAAATCTAGACAAAATGGACAAAAAAAAAAAAAGAGTTTGTGGTCCCTCTGTTTACTTTTTCCAATGTTGCCATGATCAGTGACTCCATCTCAGCTGCATTGTCCGTTGAAGAACACTACATATGTCATCATTGAGGCTGCTCCCCAGATTTCAATCTCATTGAGAACCTGTGGTCAATCCTAGGGTGGGTGGGTGAGCAAACAGAGGGCTTAAACACATGGGCACATGCACTAATACGCTCACAGCTACCGAGTGCATTAGCGCATGAACCAGGTTTTCTTTTTGACTACTCAAACTCTGCACTATTGCACGTGAGTTTGAAAAAAAAGTGGGAAGATAGGTCCCGCCCTATTTTTTTTTTTAGGCATAGAAAAGCTATCCTGCTAGTGAAAACAAAACCATTGAAATAAATGGTTTCATTTCATCCCGTGATAAAATTGTGATAAACTCCAAGCACTGATTAGGAAGAATGGCTTGTCATCAGTCAGCGTTTGGCCCAAAAGTCATTGCCTAAACTTGATGTATTTTTCCAAAAAAAAGTCTAAAAACTTATGCTTGTAATTATACTTCAGTAACCATAGAAACGTCTCACTAAAAGATCTAAAAACGTTGAAGCAGCAGACTTTGGGAAAAACAAACTATATATTAGGATATTTTTAGTGAGTATTAAAACCATTTTGCCTATTCCTCCCCATCAGTCTTCTTACTGCATCTTCTCTTCTCCTGGCTCCTGCAGTTCCCTGGGTCACCTTACCGTACGCCGGATGGATCCTTTTCTTCCTATGACGAAGCTTCCATTGCCAACATTCTCCTTCCTGCAGGTCAATCCTATGCCAGCCTATTGCTGAGACTGCACATGTGTGGGGTCTCGCTGGAATAGTATATGAACACTTGTGGCGAGACAGCACAGATGCGCAGTCACAGCAATGGCTCAGAATTCCCTGCTAGGCAATAAACGCTACGTCACTAGTGACCTGCAGGAAGGAGAATGCCAAGAATGGACACTACATAACAGGAAGAAAAGGATCTGGCCGGCTTGCTATGAGGTGACTCGGGGGACTGGAGTAGCTAGGAGAAGATCGGTGAGGAGAAGATGCAGTAAGAAGACTGACGGGCGAGGAATAGGTAAGTATTGTTTTTTTTTTCTAATGACAGAACCCCTTTAAGGATGAATAATGACTATTTTTGCCCCACTGAAAATCAATTATTTTATTGCCATTTTTTGCAATCATAATTACATAAACTCGTGTTTATTCAATGAATGTCCACATGCTGCAGATTTCCACATGAATTCAGTTCATCTCAGTGAGGCAGATCTGTGGGTGACTTCCCAGATGTGGATTCTGCATGGAATTCATATCAAGAAATGTCCGTGGGCTAAATAAATCCACACCATACAGACCACGGAGCGGATTTGGATAGATTTGAAAGGGACACCTCTGGGTACGGATTACACCACAGATGTGTTGTGGAATCGGTGCGGGTTCCATGCTGATTCTGTGTCCAGTCAGGAGCAAAATTAGCCAAATCAACATAGTTTTGATGCATGCTGACTAAAAAAAAGCAAAAAAATGAAAACCATAAAAACAAAAACATATAAAACCATAAAGAAACTATAAAACCATTTAATAAACTCTAAACACTATGGGCCAACGTATAGGAGAGGGCTCACGTCTCTGGACTTGGGAGAATTGCTATCCTACAAAAGCTTCCACATTCTGTACTGTAGTTTAATGTTTTGAGAAAAATGAAAGCAATGACCGACAATAGGATTCTGGAGCCGGGGGAACTGATTTCTGCACAACGGCCTTTATTGTAGATACATAAATAATAACAATAATAATAAATTAAAAATTTAATTAATATGCTTTGAATATGCAGATCAAAAAGTTACATTTGAAATTTCTTACATTTTAGCAAAAATATAAAGAAAAATTTACCTCTTCACAGCATAACAAAATTAAACATCATAAATACAGTGAGACCCTTGAGGATTAGTCAGAGCCGAGGATCACCATCTTCTCCACACAAGATGGTTGGCGTCACTCTCAGAAACTCACTTGACAAGTGGAACTCTCTTTACTTGGCATCTGCCAGGTTTATTCCAACACAGCAAAGGTTTGCACCACTTCACACTGTACATTAAAAGGCTACGTAAATAAATCCTGGCCGTCTGGCCTCTAACTATACATCAAACTTGGCTCTAACTCACAGGCCTAGTGCCATCACAAAACATATCATCAAAATCTCAGCCAATTATCCACTTTTGGGCTGCAGTACAGACGTCTCTTCTCTCACAGATGGGGTGGCAGAACCCCAGGGGCACCCAGCTCTGGCTGGGGCTGCTCAGACTTAGTCTCAGGCCTTATGCTCAGCAACAGGTACACCCACTCCTTTTCCCAAAACCTTACAGGTGCCTCATGATTAACCAGTAGAAGCACCCTTTTCCAGCTGGACCAACTTCAGAGCCTTCTAGTTGCTGTTTCCGCTACTGTGTTTACCACAACATGTAATGATAGAAACTATTTATAATAGTTGTTGTTGCAGTAATACTAGTAGTATCTAACAGGAAAATCATACATCGAAACAATTCAACTTTTTGCTTTGTTTATGTTGACCCCCCCACCCACTCTCAAATATCCATGATGACAGCTGGTTGTATCCTGCACCATGCCATATTTTTACAAATACAATATACCACAATCTTCTACTGATCTCCCCCGTTTACAACTGTAAATTTATGAAAAACTCCCCTTCGAAGTTTTACTGATGGTTATTGACAGCTTGTTTGAAGAGTCCAGGAAAAGTTGAGTCTTCCTATTTTTTGCCTGCAGTGCAGAGTTAGTTCAGATGCCCTCACTTGCTTATAGGGTCAACCATTCTAAAGCTAACCATTCAGAACTGGGAACTGAAATGTATACAGCCTGAATATTTCAAGAGGAATTTGACCGGAGATGTTATCATTACAAGATCAGCTGTCTATCTATGACATCCTTCTTCTTAGCTTACAAGCCATCCTTTAGCTGGAAATAATTGAACATGATGAGTTCACCTCATGTTAGAGAAATGATCATAATAAATGCATGATGAACAGCACATTCCTCTAATAACATCCGCCCCATGCCTCTACCTGCCCTTCAGCCATCTCATCCAGACTCATAGATGGTCATGACAGGGTCATCCTTCTAATCCTTGCCGCTTTCAATCTATCAGCACGTAGCTACTCTCACAGGTCACCTATGTTTGGACTAATTGTCTCTTCCACTTTTTATTGCATACTAAATTTTGTCATCTAAGACTCAACTGCATAGCCGGGTTGGCTTCTCCCATTAAACTCACATTCCTGCTCTGGCCTAGAGAAGTTCATAGCACATGAACACAAGGCCAATTGAGAAAGTGATGCCCAAGACCAGACATTTACTGGTGACCTCTTGTCCTCCAATAAAAGTAACTTGGAGTCTAGAAGACATTTAATAAGTTGTGTAGACTGCTATAACTGGAAGGAATGTTTCCTTACGGACGTACACTCTTTAACATTGAAATGGCAACACCAAGAAGGAAAAGTTGTAAGGCTATGCAAATCAAGGAAGTTGAAAGTGTCACTATGATATGCAAATGATCAAATTTTCTGTGCCATGTCGGAGAGGCTTCAATGGAATGAATGCTAGATCGAAAGGAAGTTTTTCAGTTACATGAAACCTCAAAAATCAGATAAAGTCAGGTAGTATGATAGTGAGATGCCTCTTGTTTGTCGATATGCCATTATCGCAACTTGTTGCACATTGAGAGAGAACGAATCCTCAAACTAAGAGACCTTGATTTACTCTGGCACATCTCTGTATGTGTAGGCCGAGATGTCAGCACTGTTCACTGTTGTGTGTCCCGGTGGTTGGGAGAGTAACAAGGAACTCGAACAGCAGCAAAAGGTCATAGAGGTGATCCATTCTGTTCTGTGAGTGAAATTGGGCATCACATCCCAAGCCTAGGGCGTCCAACAGTGTCTACACAAACCATCAGAAGGCGCTTGCATGACATTGGACTACAAGCTAGACAATCAGCTACATGTGTTTCATTGACCTCATGCCACTGCTCTCAAAAGCTAGCATGGTTCAGAGCAAGATGGCAATGGCAGGTGGAACAGAGAACTGTCTTCTTCAGCTATCAGATCTGTTTTTGTGTTGGTGGCAAAGATAGATGGAGATTGGTCTGGAAATCATGTAGGCAATGCCATGAAGAGGCCTTCACGAGGGAATATCACATTGGTCCCACTCCTTGGATTTTGGTGGCATAATGTACGGTGGTCAACCCCCTCAAGTCTTCATTCAAGCTACACTAACAACTCATCGTTATCTTGATTTAGTCATGGAACCAGTGACATTTCTCTGAAGTGTCCCAGGAACTGCTTTTCATCCCACGGCAACGACATGCCGCATATTGCTTGTGAAACACTTGAGCAACCTGTATGGCCTGTAGCATCTCCGGACTTGTCTCCATGAAGTACATCTGGGACATCATTGGACAGGGAACGCATCTTAATGACTTATGTGCCCAAGTTCATCCAGCGTTGCAGAACATTCCACAGATAACCATTAATAACCTCATTCATAGCATGCCAAGGCAGGTAGGTGCGTGTATTATTGTGTGGGGTGCTCATACTCGATAGTGAATAAATATTTTGTATGCTCTGTTTCCATTTTTCATCATTTGCATATCATTAACATGTCTATTAGAGATGAGCGAGCACCAAAATGCTCGGGTGCTCGTTACTCGGGACGAAATTTTCGCAATGCTCGAGGGTTCGTTTCGAGTAACGAACCCCATTGAAGTCAATGGGCGACCCGAGCATTTTTGTATATCGCCGATGCTCGCTAAGGTTTTCGTTTGTGAAAATCTGGGCAATTCAAGAAAGTGATGGGAACGACACAGCAACGGATAGGGCAGGCGAGGGGCTACATGTTGGGCTGCATCTCAAGTTCCCAGGTCCCACTATTAAGCCACAATAGCGGCAAGAGTGGGCCCCCTCCCCCCCCCCCCCCCACACTGTCAGTGTAAAGATCGTTCTCCTCTGCCATAGCTGTAACAGCTGTGGCAGAGAAGAACGATGTTTGCCCATTGAATTCAATGGAGCCGGCAATACAGCAGGTTCCACTGAAAGCAATGGGCTGCCGGCGATCGCGGGATGAATTGTCGGGAAGAGCTTAAATATAGAAGCCCTTCCCTGCAATTCATCCAGAAATGTGTTACAATAAAAATATATACCGGCGTATAAGGCGACGGGGCGTATAAGAAGACCCCCAAACTGTCACCTTATACGCCGGCAATACAGTGGAGCAGAGAATAAAAATCATTACCCACTTCTTCTGACGTTCTGCGGCGCTCCTGCAGGCTGTCGCTCCCTCCTGGTCCACGGCAGAGCATTGCTTTCTGGACGCAGGGCTTGAAATCCCCGCCTCAGCTGTGGCAGAGAAGAATGATTTGTCTTCTATATGTTCTCAATGGGGTCGGCGCTGCTGCCGCCGGCCCCATTGAGCGCATATAGAGAAGAGAACAGAAATCGCAGATCGCACACAGGTGCGATCTGCGATTTCTATGGCCTTAAGAAGGACCGTTGGGGTTCTTGAAACCTAAAATACTCCTAACACTCTCCCTACAGCAGCTCCAACACGATAGCACTTTCCCTGAACTAATGTCAGAATGCATCTGTGGCGAGCCGCGGGAGGGGCAGATTTTAATACTCGGGTGACACCTAATCTCGCCAGCCACTCACTGCAGGGGGGTGGTATAGGGCTTGAACGTCGCAGGGGGAAGTTGTAATGCCTTCCCTGTCTTTCTATTGGCCAGAAAAGCGCGCAAATTTCTCAGGGAAGAAAATGGAAGTAACCCGAACACCGCGTGGTACTCGTTACGAGTAACGAGCATCTCGAACACCCTAAGGGCGAGCACCCACTGGCGTTTTCGCCGCGTTTCCCGCGATTTTTCCGCGCGTTTTTCGCGGCGTTTTCGCGGCTTTTCCATTAATTTCCATAGAGAAAAATAAGGACACATATGCAACTGACAGTTCCTATGTTAAAAACGCAAACGCAACGCAAAAAAAACGCCAGTGGACAGGAACACATGTTATCTCTATGCCTGTGCAGGAAAAACGCAAAACGCAGGTAAAAAAACGCCAGTGGGTGCTCGCCCTAATACTCGAACGAGTATCAAGCTCGGACGAGTATGCTCGCTCATCTCTAATGTCTATCAATCCTGCAATTTTCATATTTCCACGACTTTTCCTTTTTGGTGTTTAGTAGTGTATTTATTTAGAATTACAATGGGATGCCGTACATCATGTGGATGCATCATGGAGCGTGTAACAACTACAACCACCAGCATGCCTTGACAGCCTAGAATAGGTCACACTGGGAAGTCAATTCAAATATGTTGTCATTGTCTGCAACATTCTGCAACTTGTGGCTCTACAGTTCTTGAGAAACTCTGATCACTATCATGTCCTGGCATTCTGGTACCTGTAGTCTGCTGACCTTTGTTGAGCCACCGGTTGCAGATAACCAATTGCATAGAAATGTAGTAGTTGTTGAACTTGTTTCCTCCCAGATAAGAGATACTTACCTGGGGAGAAGTATTTATACAGTAGCAATGAAGCAGTAAAGGGGTGATGAGTAGATTATATAGGTCGGATTACAGGAGGCTGTAATTTTCCCTGCTAGACCCGACTGACTTAATGGATATCTTAATATTTTTCACTTTGCAATTCTCTAACAGGTTTAAAAGGCAGAAATTCGAAGGAAAAATAGAGCCCAGATAATATTCAGTGGCATACAATGTCCAGCTAAATGGTGCAATACGGTACCCAGCAATACAGGGCATATAACACCATAAAGATCCCATACGGTGCTCAAATAAGTATCCTGCAGTGCCCATAGAGGCATACGGTGCCTATATTAATAATGCCATAGAATACCCAAATAAATAGTGGCACAAAGTGCCCACATAAAAGCTTGCCCAAATTGCTCATATTAATAGTGACATACATTGCCCATATACATAGTACCATACAGTGCCCAAATAGTGGCATACAATGCAAAAAAAAAACCAGTGGCATACAGTGTCCATATTAATAGTGCCATATGGTGCCAAAGTAAATAGTGGTATACAATGCCTATATAAACAGTCCCATACAATGGCCAGATAGTGTCATAGAGTGCCTATATATATAATATATATATATATATATATATATATATATATATATATATATATATATATATATATATATATATATATATATATATAGTCCTATACAGTACCAAGATAGTGTCATACACTGCACATATAAATAGCGCCATATGATGCCAAAGTAAATAGTGGCATACATTATCCACATTAATTGTGCCATATAGTGCCAAAGTAAATAGTGTTGTACACTGCCCATATAAATAGTCCTATGCAGTGCCCAGATAGTGTCATACAGTGCCCTTATAAATTGTGCCATACAGTGTCCTTCTAAATACTTAATATAGTGCCAACAGGAATATTGTCATACAGTGCTCAAATACAAAGTTCCATGCAATACCCTATACATGGTTTCATATAGTACCATTAGAGAAGTTTGTATTTGGTTCTAATATAAATAGTGCCATGCAATGTCTAAAAACAATAGAATACTCAGAAAAATAGTACACAGGACACCCAGATGATGCCGCACTGTGCCCATATAAATAGCACTACACAGTATCCATATATTAGTGATATATAGTGCCTTTATTGCCCTACAATGTTCATGTATACACTGTAGTGCCATACAATGCCTGAATAAATAGTGCCATACAATGCCTGAATAAATAGTGCTATACGATGTCCTTTTTAAAGTGGCTTTCCAGGACTAAGATATTGATTACAAGCATAGGTAATCAATATCTGATCGGTCAGAGTCTTAGACTTGGACCCCCTTCGATCAGCTGTTAGAAAAGGCTTTGACACTCAGGAGAGTGATGTTGCGTGGCCAGGGGTGCCCCTACCATGAGACAACATAAACCTGCAGGACTTCACAGGGGCGGCCGGTTACCACCCAGCTGGGAAATTATTTTTTTACTAGCCATATTAATGCCCAGTTAAAAATTATTGCTAGCTCAGAGCCAGCTGGGCAGCAAGCCAACAATCATTTCACTCATCCGGCCTGTAGCTCCGGTTTGCCCGTGGTCACCAGTGCTGTAATCAGTGTGACACCCTGACCTCTCCCCAGCATCTGTGTTCCTATATGTAGATGCCGGGATGGAGAGGACAGGGACACATAGACTGACTACAGTAGCAGCGGCCACCGGCAGACTGGAGTTGCAGACTGAGTGAGTGAAATGATTGTTCGTTGCCAACCGGAGGTCTACTAGGGTTGACACTACTACTATTAATAGGGGGAATACTATTACTACTGTGGACACTATGATGGGCACTCTTACTACTGTGGACATTATGAGGGGCACTATTACTACTGGGGCCAATATAGGGCCAATATTACTACTGGGGCCACTAGGGGGCCAATATTACTACTGGGGCCACTATGAAGGACACTACTACTATTGGGGCCAGTATGGGGGACACTATTACTGCTTGAGCTACTATTGGGGACATTATTACTACTGGAACCACTATTACTACAAGGACCACTGTGAGGGCCACTATTACTACTGGAGCCACTATGGGTGCCACTATTACTACTGTGGGCACTATGTGGTATGCTATTACTACTATGGCCAGTACGGATGACACTAATACTACTTGGGCCACTATGGAGGCCACTATTACTGCTTGAGCCACTATGGGGGACACTATTACTACTGAAGCATCTTTGGGGGACACAATTATTAATGGAGCCGCTATGGGGAACACTATTGCTACTGGGGCCCACTAATGCAGCCATTATTACTAATTGGGCCACCATGGAACATCACTATAAATACTGTGACCACTAAGGGGGACACTATTACTATTGGAGCCACAATCGGGGTTGCTATTCTGGGGCTGCTATTACTACTAGGGCCACAATAGCTACTGAGGCAACTATGGGGGTCACTATTACTACTGCCACCACTATGGGTGACACTATTACTACTACGAGCACTATGGGATATACTATTACTACTGGGGCTACTATGGAGGACATTATTACTGCTTGAGCCACTATGGGGGGCACTATTACTACTGAAGCAACTTTGAGGCCACCATTGGACATCCTTATAAATACTGTGACCACTAAGGGGGATACTATTACTACTGGAGCCACTAATACTACTATGGCTACTATACAGTCCATTATAACTGCTGGGGCCACTATGGGGGTCACTATTACTACTGCCACCACTATGGGGGCCACTATTACTGCTTGAGACACTATGGGGGACACTATTACTACTGAAGCAACTTTGGGGAACACTATTACTACTGGGGCAACTAATGGGGCCATTATTACTACTTGGGCCACTATGGGACATCCTTATAAATACTGTGACCACTAAGCGGGATACTATTACTACTGGAGCCACTAATACTACTATGGCTACTATAGAGACCACTATAACTGCTGGGGCCACTATGGGGGTCACTATTACTACTGCCACCACTATGGGGGCCACTATTACTGCTTGAGCCACTATGGGGAACACTATTACTACTGGGGCAACTAATGGGGCCATTATTACTACTTGGGCCACTATGGGACATCCTTATAAATACTGTGACCACTAAGGGGGATACTATTACTACTGGAGCCACTAATACTACTATGGCTACTATAGAGACCACTATAACTGCTGGGGCCACTATGGGGGTCACTATTACTACTGCCACCACTATGGGGGCCACTATTACTGCTTGAGCCACTATGGGGGACACTATTACTACTGAAGCAACTTTGGGGAACACAATTACTACTGGGGCAACTAATGGGGCCATTATTACTACTTGGGCCACCATGGGACATCCTTATAAATACTGTGACCACTAAGGGGGATACTATTACTACTGGAGCCCCTAATACTGCTATGGCTACTATAGAGACCACTATAATTGCTGGGGCCACTATAGGGGTCACTATTACTACTGCCACCACTATGGGGGCCACTACTACTACTGGGGCCCCTATTACTACTGTGGCCACCATCGACAACACTATGACTACTGCGGTTATTATAGGGAACACTATTACTATTGGGGCCACTAATGAGGGGGCTATTACTACTGGGACCACTATGGTGTCATTATTACTACTGAGGCTCCTAAAGGGGTCACTATTACTAGTAGAGGCCAACAGCAGGGTCTTTATCACTATCAGAGCCATTTAGGGGGTCACTATAACTACTGGGGCCACTAAGGGGGGACATTACTATTGCGACCACTACTAGGGGCACTATTACTCTGACACTTAAGACAAGTCTCAACAGTTCAAATATTGTTGGATATCTTGCCTATTGGTACTTTCAAAGCCTGTGAAATGCGTTTGGAGTTATTTTGCAGGTGGGGGGGGATGTGGGATTTCCATTCAAGTGATATATACAAAGTACCTCTGCGACTGGT
Source organism: Eleutherodactylus coqui (assembly GCF_035609145.1). Taxonomy (NCBI): domain Eukaryota; kingdom Metazoa; phylum Chordata; class Amphibia; order Anura; family Eleutherodactylidae; genus Eleutherodactylus; species Eleutherodactylus coqui. The sequence goes on from NC_089839.1 coordinate 306,030,744, forward strand.
CTCATACAGAGGTCATATACATAGTGTTCTACAGTGCCCAAATAAATAGAACCATGCAGCGTCTCATTACTGCTATACAATACCCAGGTACTTTTATTTTGCACCATGTTATGTGTCACCTCTGTTGACTGATCTGAAGGGAATTCATTTACTTTGAGTAGACTTCAGCGGGTCATTGAAGAACAGAGATTACAATGGTCGGACGCATATTAGGTGGTCACAATAGAAAATGATTTAGATAATAGCGATACAATAAAGCACAGATACTTAAGCTCTTGCTTCCTAGACACTTTCTTCTACATAATACACAATAGCCAACAAAAGACATAATAGGCCTAATAAATAGCGAAGGTGGCTGCGGACATTTGGTAACCATCGGAATTCTAAAGAACGATCCGAACCATTATTTGTCATAAACGGTAAACACTTTAATTTCTGCCATCACATAAAAAGTTATTGTTATTATATGTCCGTGAAGACGCGATATCTTTATACAAGCACAAAACACATCAGCTGATGGAAACACTCAGACTTCTGCTTTCAGATGGAAGGTGAAAATAACAGGTCACCATAAAGATAAATGACGGGTCGATGCGGCTCGTGGTACGGTGTGGCCGCACTTAGCAGAGCGACCGCCAAGCAAATCAAGACTTATGTCTAGAAGTACTCAAGTACAGATGTGCCCTGGCTGATACTTCCCAAAAGGGGGAGGAGTGCAAAAGGATAGATGAGTTTCTGATCTCTAGGGCTCCCACCACTGGGAACCCAACTGAACATGACAACGGGGGTCCTGTGTCGCCCGATGACGCTACATTCAAATAGGGGAAGCGGAACCCCAGTCTTGTGATCAGTGGGACACCCAGCGATCTGACTCTTATCAACTGTCCAGTAGATAGGTCATAAAAGTCAATATTAGCTGCCCCTTTAATCCCTTAGGGATTTGGACTAGTTTGATACTTAAAGGGCTTGTCCTATTTTCTGACAACATCCCTTTAACAGGGCTGCCTATTGTAAAATAATAAAGTGAATTATATTTTCCGATCCACGGCTGCCGGGATTCACTGCTGTAGTCCTGCTGTGGTCCCGATGTTTATTGTGACAGCTGAAATCAGCCAATCACAGCCTACAGCAATCACCTGACTTTTGTTGATCACAGCTGTCATAACAAACATCAGGACCACAGCAAGGCTGCCGAGCTGGAACCCGACAGCGGTGGAGAGGTAAATATAGCTCAGTTTATTATTTTAGTATAGGCAGCCCTGTTAAAAGGGATCTTATTTAGTAACTGGACAACCCTTTAAGGACATAGTGAAGTTTTAGGTGTTTTACTTTCAAATTAATGTTTTTTCTTTTTTTTCATCGACATGGCCATCGACTTGTTCATTGCATGATGAGCTGTCATTGTAAATGGTACCATTTTGGGGTATGTACAATTTAGTATGTGACTTTTATTAATTTTTTGGGGGGGGGACAGGATGAAAGAACAGATCAAATCTCCCCACAGCTTTTTGCATTTTTCTTTACAACGTTCACTATGCAATATAAATGACAGGATAACGGTTTTCTGTGATTCAGCACGAATACAACTACCAAAATTCTATATATATATATTTAGGTTCTTCCATATAATAAGAGCTTTTTTACACAAGCATATATTGGTCGTGTTTTCACGGTCGTCTGATATACGCTTCCATCTAAGCAGTTCCCCCTTTCCCTCCCCCTCACTGTCTCTCTCCTCCACTCCGGCATCTGCAATGGGAGGGGGTGGGGCGGAGCTAAGCTCTGCTCTGCCCCTCCCACTCCCATTGCTGGCTCTGGACAAGGGGCGTATAGGGGGCGTGATCTTAGCCATGCCCACTCCCATTGCAAACCGCTTGAAGGGGAGGAGAAAGGCAGAGAGCCAGTGAGGGGGAGGGAATAGGGGGAACTGCTCAGATGGAAGCGTATATTGGCTGGCCGTGAAAACGCCGGCCAGTATACGCTCGTGTAAATAAGCCATTAGGGCTCAGTCACACGGGCGCATCGGCACCCGTACACAGGCGCCGATGCACCTGTGTGACTGAGCCCTCACTGCAGGAAGAAGACGGCCGTACCTGAAGACGGACGACTCCCCGCAGCGCTGAAGAAAGAACACATGACTGGCAATGAAGCAGGTCACATATTCTTTCTCCCGTTGCTAATTTTTAGGGCTCATTCACACAGGCGGATATGAACTTCATTCTTTTAAACGGACTTATTCACATGAGCGCTTTTTTTCCCTTTGCAGTGATGCGATATTTTCAATGGAACCTTACCCGACATTGCGTGGCTCCGGCATGCCGTGCGCAGTGCGTGCGAGTCTGCGGTTTCCCATTGAAATCCTCTGATGCACAAAACACCCAACTGAGGATCGCAATTTCACAGAAACGATGGGGGACGGTTTCGAGTGAAAAATGCAAGTTGGCATTCTCGATATCATTCCAAGTTTTCTGGCCCAGTATCGTGCTCACACGTGTGAATGTAACCTTATTATGTTTTTTTTTTAGGCGGAATGAGCAAAAAAAACAGCATTTTGGCATTATTTTTGCGTTTATACTATTCACCAAATGGGATAAAAATGTTCTTGCACGAGTCATCACGGATGTGGCAATCTCAAAATTATAATTTTTAACTTTTTTTTTTTTTTTTTAATAACCAAGTAAAGCGTTTTTTTTAAATTTTTTTTTAATATGGATATTTTTTCACCATTTTTTTATTGCTGACTATTAAATTCAGGGAAGTTGTCCGCAGCAATCAGAAATCCTTTCAAGGTGCTATTGTTTTTGGTAGAAATTCTTGTATTTTCCACTTCTGGCCCATAAAATGGGCACTCTACAACCTTTAGGATCAAGGTACATATTAAGGAGGCCCGTCCTGCCCCGACATACTGTCCAGACCTCCCGTCACACTTCAAACCAGAAATCAGTCACTTCAGAAAGTCTACATTTTCACTTTTCAATACAACTTAAACTCCTGGGGATCTTCCCCAACAAAAAGAATCCGTCTTGTTTTCGCTGGCACATTTTTCCAAAAAGCGGGCCAAAAACGACAGTATTATTAGCTGGAAGGAGCGGCCTGGGAAATAAGCAGCAGATACAAAAGTCGAGGTTTAATTAATAAAATCTACTGTAAGTGACTGCTGAAATATTTTCACAATTCACGTTTCACAACTTCAATTTAGGAGCTGCCGCGGCGGAACGATTTGACGGTGATATGTGGTTTTATTCCCGAGATTAAATATATAATGTTGGTCTAGAAGATGTTTGCCTGCCTTTCATTTCCATTACAGAGAGTGGAACTCGATCCGCAGTGAGAAGTTTTGCCAAGTTGGTTCCTCCCGTGTGGTGGAGCGCAGAACACAGCCCTTCAGTATGCAGCCGGTGGACGGGTTGAAGGCCTCTTCGTTGTGATTTCCATACGTCTCGCATTAGTCACTGCGGTTGTCCAAACAAAGATGTTGTACAAACAGGTTGTGATAGATCCATTTTCTGGAGCATGTCATGGAGAGGTAATTCGTTTCACAGATGTTGGTCTTACTGTATATTTTCTGTGTCGTAGATTGACTCAAGCAGCATGACCTCAGCACTTGTGAATTAGTTGCTTCATACAGCACATTACTTCAGATTTTTTTTGTTACCTCTTCGAAATTAAAGGGAAAACGTACGTCCTGTCGGGAGAACGCAAGTTCCGTCATGTCAAGTTTGCAAACAGGAGGAGCAGCTGGATAGGGCAAGTACATGTGGCTGTTATCGGAGCTCTCGTAGACTTTCATGGATGGATAGAACCACACTTCGATGGACAGTTTTCTTAGACTTCACCCACTTTATCCTGTGGACCATGAATTTCTTTGGTTGGAATACTTTTTTGTTACGGTGCACTTTCATCACAGCCCACCCGCTCCTCCGGCTGTGAGGGGCCACTGTCGTCTTCCTGCTCCTTCATCTGCATGCTCATGCACGCTCTCACTCAGTCACTTCAAAGGCCAGTGTGCGCTCCCATTACTCTTACCCCTCCAGTCCTGTTTTTGCTCTCCCCATATTAAGCACCCAGACTTAAGGGTGGATGCCTAAGGAATTGATCCTTTGCATTGACCTTTGGCTTGGACTTCATTTACGCACCCATGCTGCCAGCCCTGACTCTACACTACGCACCGGTTGGGACCTACGGATATCGCACCTTGGCCCAGTGCAGTGTCTGCAGCCCCATTATTGGGACTATCTCTGTGTGTAATGACTTGGGGACCCTGCAGCAAAGCCAGCATCCTGCTTGGAGAGGTCAAGCGTGAAAGCGGGGGTTTCCCCAGGTGCTGCCACCGTGGTTAGTCTACAGCCAAGCTGGTGTGAAGCAAGGCGGATCCACATATGTCTACCTGACCCTTTTTGTATCAATTTAAGACTTTGCTAAGTACCTCCTCATATTTTAGCTTCCATAGACTTCAATCGCGAGAGTCGTGCACATGTGGGTGTCCAGCGGTCTTAGCTTCTCCTTCTATATCTGTTGAATCTGCCATCAATGTTTTTGGTTGGAACACCCCTTTATTGACACTCAAAGCAGCTTCCCATATCCAGCTTCTGTAGACTTCAAAGGAGAATGCCATGTATATGACCGGCTCTTCCTGGCTCCTCCTCCTAAAACCCATGGATAGGCCCTAAATGTCTTAGCTTGGAAAACCAAACATTTTTGGACTCTTCCAAACAACTCCCCATATTTCAGGTTCCGTGAAGCAGTGTGACGGCATTAGGGTTAACTGAAGTCATACATGAATGCACCACATTGCAGAGACATTCTCCCCTAGGAACAATGCAACATTTCCCTAATATGGCCTCTGATGGAGCTTGCCACAATTAATTTTTCCAAATTATATATGAATTTGACGGAAACTTTTCTGTATTGCCTCTATAAGAAAGCAGAGGAGGACAGATGCACAATGTAGCTCCATAGATGTTCATTCGAACTATATGTCGACTGAATTAAGCTCAGAGCTGGTAAAGACATGTAATAATACAGCCTTGTTTAGCCATTCTCTTATTCCTCTATCTATACTAAATGGCCCCTTTATTAGTGACCCCCATCTAGTGGACTCCTTTGCTCTAGCGTTGGACTCCTTTGACATTCAGAATTGCAGCAATTCATTATGGTGTTGATCCCACTCAGTGATGAAACTGTTTTGCAGGAATATCGGCCCCTGCGGACAGGAAGCTTCTTGTAGTTGCCACAAGTTAGATGGGGGTCATGATATATTCTGAGCAGCTGAGAGGGAGGGGTCAGCGATTCACGCTGCTTGTGCCAAATGCTGACTATTTCATCAGGATGGGGCAACAGAAATCTGGATCCATCTAACCAGGAGATGTTTTTTTGCTGCTCAGTGATACAAGTTTTGTGCTCTTTTGCCCCCTAGAGTCTCGTCTTTCTGTTAAGCTGGAAGGAGCAGCCTGGAACTGGTGGTCTGTAGTTATAGTTCATCCGTGCTAAGGAATGACAAGTTGACTGTTCAGACACGTTAGTTGAAGCACCAGCGCTGTATTCAGTACCTCTTTACTGTGCAGCACTTGTTGGTCAGAATGATTCCTGACATCCTCCTCTGACCCCTTTTAGCAATGAGTTGTTTCCATCCACAGGATCCCCTTTAACTGGATGTTCTCTTCAATCACAAAATTCTCTGTATACTCTCCATATTGTTACAGCAGAAAACCCCAAGTGGTTGGCCGTGCAATCCTGGCCTGGTTAGTCTACCACCGATGGCCTTGTTGGAAGTCAATCAGATTGTTGGATTTTCCCATATAATGTGGTTTCACACTGAAACTAAGCTACAGAATTTTGTTATGTGATTTTATGCTGCACTCCGGGGTTCCAGGTCTAATTTCCATAAGGGAAGCTCCAATCATAAAAGGCCCAGGGGCTCTAATGAAGTGGTTATTCACAATAAGTATGTATGTAATTAAAAGAAAAAACAATGAAATAAAGCATAAACAGCTGATGCATCAATAACAATATCTGCATTTTATCGAGGAACAGGGGAAAGACTTCCGAAAATAATCATAAGACACACAGTCATTTTACTAGCATTAATTAGAAGGGTTGGTTAGTTGTAAACTATTGATGGCTTATGCTCAGGATAGGTCATCAATAGCAGAACAGTGTGGGATCATCAGCCATGACCCCTGCTGATCAGCTATCTGCTGAGTCGGTGCACTTGCGCAGTGAGCTGATTTCTGCAGGAAGCAGACAGCTCCATTCTTACTGCAGTGGCCAGGCTTGGTATTACAAGTCAAGTTCCCATTGAAATGAATGGCTTGCAATACAAAGCCAAGCTGCAGTGAAACAGAGCTGCCTGCTTCATGTAAAAATGAGCTGCATGAGTACACCAAACCAGCAAACAGGGGTCCTGATGAACCCCCATTGATCTACTATTGGCCATCTGTCCTAAGAATGGGACACCAATAGTTTACAACTGGGCAACCCCTTCAAATAACACAACCATATACAGCAAACACATCTATGGTGTATTCATTCTACTTCTAATTCTAAATATACAATGTACAACATTTTTGGGCCCCCGTTTTTGCTCAAAATCATTTTTACTTTTTTGTTTAGATTTTATTTCATTAATAATTGTATGAATTCTACATTTTCTATTTTATGGATTTGGATTGTTTTAGTTTTTATTTCCTTGTTTTATATGATTATTATGGTTTTTTTCTTGGTTCACATAGATGGATGGGAAATTCACCTAGTGACAATGTATTAGCGCACTGTAAACTATGCATGGACACGTTTCATTGTGTAGGGAAGAAGGGCCGGTCATACATTCCATGGATGCATAATCTCACACACCAGTTAATGGACCACGCAGGTCAGACAAGGATCAGAAATAACATTTTCTCTGTAGGTTGGTTGTACATTTGCATCTAAGACATTAGTGTCTCACTTTCAACCTGAGGGCATTACAGCCGAGAGAGAATGAGAAACCAGACCTAATTCACCGAAATGGGTGAAGAAAATAAACAGCCTTCAACAAATAAACCCCCTGCAAATACTACCTGGTTCCTGTGAAAGCAGCTTCACGGTTCCACCTTTCTGCACTCTAATTGCTGCACTTTCTTACTCAGCTGAGTCAAACCAGTAGAACAGGATACAAAGCAGACAAGGCCCTCAAGTGTGTTGCCATTAGTCTTCGCATTTGAAGACCCTAGTCCATTAAAGGTGTATTCTGCACGGACAAATATTTCCACTTGTAGGAGGAACATCCCAACAATGAAGTGGCGGGCCAACAGCGGTGATTAAACCAGATTATGATGGACATTACTGAGGGTGTAGAGTAAACAATGGCTTGTTTTCTTACTTGAAAGCTACACTTAACGTTTGGTCCTGCCCAAACTGAGTTGGGTTGGGTTCCATTACGAAGCCTTGTAAAATAGGAGTGGTAGCGAGAAAAAAGATCAATACAATGTAGCAGTGTTCATGGACTGTGAAAGCTTTTTATAGAAGAGCAACGGTAACAAAAGGAGCTCTTGGGAACTCGAAATGTAAAAATAAAGCCATATGGTGGCAATGACAAAAGTTTTCCATTGTCCTCCTTCGGGGTCGAACAAGTGGTCTGCTGAACTCAAGAAGGCTTCATAAACAGAACCAAATGGTCCCTTTGTCCCTGTTAGTTGGTGCCATTGTAACGGTAGGGGCAGGTGACACAGGAATCAGGGAACAATGTGGACACAAGGCTTACAAAAACATTTTTTTTTTGTTTTAACCCTTTCCAATCCACTGTCTGACATCTAAAGACATTCTGATTTGAAGTCTGTACAGATTCAATGTTGGAAGACGTCCGGCAGGGTATTCTTACTGTAAATTACTGGCAACTCTGTTGTCGGGGGCCTCTCCAGCATGTCACATACCACAGTACTTGCTCTAGCCAGCAGATGGCGCCATTGTATATTGGCAGAAAGCGAGAGCCCCCTAGGAAACCCTTAATCAAAAATTGGATTGCAAAGGGTTAACAAATACACTTGGAGATGAAGTTGGTGTAGAAGCTTCTGTTAATAGATAAGTAATAAGCAGTTATTCAGAAACGTTAGACAATCTAACTGACCCTAAGGCTACCTACACCCGGGAGGGCACAATATTGATTTACCCGTGGATGCGAGGGGATTTTCAGGCCAAATCGCCTCACATCCCTTCTGTGAAATTCTGATCCTCTCACACACGATAGCGGATCAAAAGTGTGTATCCATTGATTTCAATGGGAAACCTCGCACTGCACTCGCATGCACATTGTACAGCATATGAGAACCAAGTGATTAATTTAAGGCTCCATTGAAATCAATGGGTGATGCATTCCCAGGAACGCAAAAAAAGTAGAGCCTGCCACGATTTTTTCCCTCGCCACATTGCAGTGATAGGAAAACATTGTTCATGTGAATAACTCCATTTAAAGGAATGGAGTTCATATTCACACAAGTTTTGTGAGTCTCGCAACGCACAAAACTCTTGCGAAATTCTCGGCTGTGCGAATTCGACCTAACTAAGAGTATTCCTAACTCTAACATGAGTGGGGAATGGTAACATTTTGTTATAAATTACGAAGATCAGCAACACGCTTCACGGTAGAACATGTGGTAGTAACAATGAAGTTTCAAGCCAGAAATAGTGGTCACCCGCACATAGTCAAGAAATAACGCAAGTGTTGTCCAATAATCTGTCCGCCACTGGCGAATGAATATGTATTTCCCTGGTGTTGATTCGAGTTTGCTTATTTTAACTGGCAGGCCTGCTTTAAGTCATTACCCGTGTGCAACAGTCAGGCCTTTTGCTGAGGGCCTACCTCACTTACATATTGCCAGTGTGTTCAGGTACCATAATGTAGGTGTTACGTCTATTGAGGTGCACACTGATTCACAAAGTTACAGGATAATGTGAATCCTTTGTAGCAGTCTCTCTGGCTGTAGTCCCTGAAGCTTTATTCTCTCAGTGACATCTGTTCCCAAGGACATGACTGACAGATTCTCCAGGACATGACTCATATGGCTCCCTCCGACTCTTTACTCCTTTGGTAGCTCTCTCCCAGCAACACAGTCTCTCTTAGGCCTCATGTCCACGGGCAAAAGAAGAATTAAAATCCGCAGCGGATTTTAACTCTTCTCCTAAGGCCTCATGTCCACGGGGAAAATCAGGCCCGATACGGATTCTTCATGTAGAATCCGTAGCGGGTCCCTCCTGCCCCGCGGACATGAGCGCTTAAAATAGGAATTTAAAAGAATTAACTCACCCGCAGCGGATCGGGAAAGTCTTCTCTTCCTCACGGCCGGATCTTCTTTTTCGGCCGGCGGATGAACTCGGCACGCCGGCGGCACGTCGCCGGCATGCCGCGCGCATGCGCCGGGCACATCCGCCGAGCCGAAGCAAGAAAGATCCAGCCGTGAGGAAGACAAGACCTTCCCGGTCCGCTGCGGGTGAGTTAATTCTTATTTTAGGTCTCCCGCGGATCTGGACGGCTTCCATAGGCTTCAATAGAAGCCTGCGGGAGCCGTTACCACGGAAGACCCGCACGGAAATGGAGCATGGTCCAGATTTTTTCATGCTCCATTTTTTTTAAAATCACTTTTATTGACCATCCGTAGGTATTTATCTACCCGCGGGTGGTCAATGCATCCCTATGGGGTGCGGATCCGCGTGCCGGAGAAGACTTAAAATCCGCTGCAGATTTTAATTCTTCTTTTGCCCGTGGACATGAGGCCTAAAGGCTCAGTACCACAGAAATTGCTCTCCAGCTTGCAGCTTTCTATGATCTCAGGTCCTGCATATCTCCCACCTGACCTGTGCAGCCAATAGGAAGTCGCATACAACACTACATAGAGAAATACACAATGTAGGATGGCCAACAGAATTCGCCCTTATGCCATCCAGATTATATAACTATAGGAACCAAAATAAAGTTCATTAAAGCACAAACTCAAACCTGGGTTTCCTTCTTACACCATCACACTATACAGTTCCAGGACAGTAGTCCAAAATTTGTAAGATCTGAGTAACCTCTACTTTCTGGCATTCAATCATTTACATGTTGTGATCGATGCTATCCATGCCATTCAAAGGTAAAGATGAAGGGAAGGACTCCCATTTGCTTGTGATATAATTGGGGCCCATATGCTGTATGGGCAAACAGTGAAGGGACCGTTGGAGGCTATATTCCTTGTTGTTAGGTCATACCTACGTATTCCTTAACAGCTGCCTGTGTTTTATCACTTAAAAATCCCCTTTTAAATGCATATGTACCAAAAATTTACATAAAGTACAATTTGTCTTGCCAAAATGCAAAGCCCATCTAACTATGTAAAAAAAATAAAAAAATAAATGTTTGTAAAGAGGAAATACAAAAATGTATATATTGTTTTGGTCCTCAAGGGCAAAATTGTCGTGGTCCTCAATGTGTTAAAGGGGCTGTCTGTACTTTTTTTAACTGATGATCTATCCTCTGGTTAGGTCCACAGTATAGTTAATGGAAGGTGGTCTACCACTCAGGACCTTCGTTCATCAGCTGATTCTCCACAAGCTGTCAGTGCAGTGGGATGACCATTGTCATCACTAGTCAGGGGAGAAAGTAGAAGCACCAGCTTCACTCCCATTGAAACCAATGGGAGCATCACATTCCGCTCATGTTACTCTTCCTGCTCCTCTCATGGTCAGGACAGGATGTGACATCCTGACCATGAGAGGAGTAGGAAGTGGAATAGCAACATGGCACTCCCACTGATTTCAATGGGAGTAAAACCAGAGCTCTGACCCATAAAGCCTCCTCTGACCTGTGATGACAATGCCCATCCTGCTCCCAGAGTGCAATGCTTGTGGGGTTGCTGCCTAGTCCACTAGAGGAATCACTATTACTCCTGGAGCCACATGGGGGTCACTATTAATACTGGAGCCACTATGGGGAACACTATTCATACTGGGGCTACTATGGGGGTCTTTATTACTACTGGGGCCACTATAGGGGTCAATATTAATACTGGAACACTGTGGGGAGCACTATTAGATGCTGTAGACACTATGGCGGGGTTACTATTACTACTAAGGGCTACTATGTGGCCGCTATTAATATTGGGGAAACTATGGGGTCACTATTAATACTGGGCCACCCCTGGATGCCTCTATAATGCCCCCTTGGTCAGCAGTCAGTTCCGAATCTCTGTTATTGATCATATTAAGTCTACAGCCAACCTAACACAGCTATTGTTACATTTGCTATGAACTTTGAAACATTGTATATGATCAGAAAACTCAAAAAATACCCCAAAACCAGGGTGGGACACAAGCCGTTGACTTACAGGAGAATTCATTAGATACTTCATGCTTCTCTGGAACTTGTGACTTCTCTCTGTGTGTTGAATTGTAGATACCAGCAAAGAAGAGAACGTCTGATTAAAGTTTGCATTTCTGCTGAGGCAATTGAATGTTGCTATAGAGATTGAGATGAAATGAGCAAGTAGTGATGTAATTACATCTAACCCTTTTAGCAGTTTTGACAGTGAGTGCAGTGACAATGGAGAAGTTATCTGAGCTATTAAAGAAAAAAACCTCGGCAGAACTTGCAGCAAATTTACTTGTTCTTCGTCTTATTTTTAATACATTGCTCGAGGTGCGCAAATCGAATGTTCCTGGAATAATCGTACGCGCTTAGGTAACCTTTCGTAGTTGTTGCCTAAGTCGTAATAGAGAAAAAAAACATATAACGAATGGAATGTTTTTTTTGCAAAATAGCTCCGCAATGCATCTTGATCAATCTTGGCTTGCAATTCAATTACGGGTAGAGCATGTGGATTGAAAATATTTTTTTAAAGATGGGCAAAAGTATATTAAAGGAGTTGTACCAAGATTGCAAGTTACTGGTATTTCCACAGTCCCAATGAAAGTGAATGGAGATTTAGTGAGCTTGGGCGTTCTGCGCTCCTTTAGGTCTCCTCACTATGGATAGGGGATAGCTTGCAATCTTGGTACAACCCCTTTAAAGGGGTTCTGTCACTAGAAAAAAAATAAATAAAAATCATTACTTACCTATTTCTCCCCAGGCAGCCTACTTACCGTATCTTCTCCCCGTCGATCTTCTTCTGGCTCCTGCAGTTCCCCCTGGGTCCCCTCACCTCCAGCTGGCCAATTCTTCTGCTTCCTGTGATGAAGCGTCCATTAGCTGCAGTCTTCTTCCTGCCAGGGGATGTACACTATGTCACTAGTGATGTAGCGTTCATAGCCTAGCAGGGAGTGCCGATCTATTGCCGAGACTGCACATACGAGCTATCTCTCTGCAATAGTATATAAACTCTCACAGCGAGACAGCACACTCTTGGCAATAGATCAGCATTCCTTGCTAGGTAGTGAAGGTTATGTCACTAGTGACGTAGCATACATTGCCAGGCAGGAAGAAGAATGCCAGTAGTGGATGCATCATAATAAGAAGAGGATCCGGAAGGCTTGCGGTGAGGTGACGCGGAGAAGATCAGCGAGGAGAAGATGGCCTGGGGAGAAATAGGTAGGTATTGATTTTTTCTTATGACAAAACCCCTTTAACTGCAGGACACAAATATGGTGAAGCCTCTTTGAGAAGACCATCTAAAATTGCATTGAAGAATTTTCTTCAAGTAGGGTAGTCCTCTCCTGGAAAGACTGAAAAACAGAGAAGATAGAGAAATAGAAAACCTGTTGCTGAAAAATATGCCACAGATGGACAGTGGTCTTCCTTGTCCTGGAGGGTCATTTGCTCTATATATACCCCATACTGGGGTCCTCCATCTTCTTTGAAAATCTCTTGCCTGATATTCTCCTGGTCCTCGGGGAATTGAAGATTTGTACCACAATTGACTCTAATCACTTATCCGTAGGATAGGTGATAAAAGTCAGATTAATGTGGCATCCCACCACTGAGACCCCCACCCATCCTAAGAACAGGAGATCCGTTTTCCCCTCTCTGTGGTTTCCCTGCCCACAGTGAGGATGAGATTGAATGGAGGGGCGGCAACGGTTGTGCTGCTCCAATCACCTTCAATGGAAATACCGGAGATAGCTGAGCACTTGTACTTCTCTTGGCACTGGAAGTATTATGCCCCTTTCTCAAAGTTGCCCTGGGCAGCTGCTTACTCTGTCAAAGTCTAGTCCCATCCCTGTTTATATGACTGCTGGTAATTATTAGGAAATTAAAGTACCAGTGTTTCTGGTGGTGCAATTCAGATCCCCAGACATCACACACATAGCTCTACTACATCCATCCTGATCCCCACACATCACGCACACAGCTCTGCTACATGCATCCTGATTCACACATATCACACCCACACAGCTGTGGTACATCCATGCTGATTTCCAGAATTCACCAGCTCAGCAGACTCCTGGATACAGTGATCAGCCCCTGGACATGTGATCCCTGACTCCAACCACACAGGTGATCACATGACAGTGACATCATCACAGGTCCTGGTGGCTGCTGTCAGCTTATCTAGTATACAGTACTTTCTACCAACACAGCAGTGATGTCACTGCAGGTCCTTCAGCCCACTGGATCTCTGTGGTGGAGGTAGGTTGGTGTCTTCTGTCAGGACTGCTGAATTGTGTCTGACATAATAACAGCTTAGTTGTATTCTCATTTTGTTATTTTTGTCCTCCCCTTCCAAGAGCCCTAACTTTATTGTTCTTCTGTTGGTCAGGCTCCTTATTCTTCTTTTCCTTCACTTTCAAAGAGAGTCGGAAGTGGCCATCCCAATTCACACAAATTTTTAGAAAAATGGGTCTGTTACTCCCGAACCGAATATTTAATTTAATTGCTCAACATTACTCCCAGCAGCTTCCAAGTGTCAGCGGATGTTGGTAGTTGTAGTTTTGTAACATCTGAAGAGCCGCAGGTTGTGACATCACTACTCTAAAAAAAGAGGGATTCTTCTTTTAGCACTGGAAGCATTATGCCCCCTTCTCAAAGTTGCCTTGGACAGCTGCCTACTATACCCAAGTCTAGTCCCTCCCAGGGGCGTAACTATAGGAGATGCAGAGGATGTGGTTGCACCCGGGCCCAGGAGTCTTAGGGGGCCCATAAGGCCTCTCCTCTCCATATAAGGAGCTCAGTACTATGAATAAACCATTATAGTTGGGGGCCCCATTACAGACTTTGCATTGAGACCCAGAAGCTTCAAGTTACGCCTCTGGTCCCGCCCCTGCTTACATGATTATTACTTATAGAGCAAAGTTTACAATGCAACTCAGTAGACACTTGTGGAAGATGTTCCTACAGAATAGTGTTGTCTAACCAGCGGATCTCCAGCTGTTGCAAAATAATAACTCTATTTCACAGAGTAGGCAGAGCAAAAAGTCTCCAAATTTAACTTGAGTAGCCCTTTCACAGTGGTGACTTGAATTAAAAAATATAATTTTTATTTTGAACTTTTTAAAAATGCACATATAGGGGCACAACACATAAAACAACAAAAACAAAAAAAGTAAGTAAGGGGCGTGGTAAATACCATCCAACCACACCGTCACTAAAGATGGGCATCCAATTGTGCTGTGTGTGTGGGTGTTTGTGTGATCTGGTCACCGGCGACCACGAAGTTTTTTTGTCCTGCTTAAAGCCGGTAATGTATGAGGCAGGGGTATATTGGTACTTGGGGTTTGTAAGATTATCCCCAGTTGTTTTGGTCTTTTTTATTTATAAAGCCCACACACCGTAGATGGATGCAATTTTTAGTGATTTGAACGTTCGTTTCTTCACAATTCTTTTTTGCCCCCCCCCCCCCTTTTTTTCAAAGGAGGGTAGAGGTACCTGACCAATTCCTAAATGGATAGTCGGAATTGGCCTTGGCCGTAGGGATCATCTCCCGAGGTTGCTAGATATGTATGATGCCAACCTCCAGAGAGAGTCTCCCGGTTAGTATAGGACGGCCTCGCCTCTATAGATAAGGGTCGTAGTGTAAATACTTGACCCAAGCGTATTCGAATTTCCCTTTTTAGTATGCTGATTCTCGTATTTAATTGCTCGACGCGTTTCACCACTTCAATTCTCGTGGATCATCAGGAGCATTATAAATCGGGATTGAGTAGAGACAGTATAGATGATATCATGAGGTCACCAATAGACCAATTGATAAAGAAACGAATATCTTAATTTTTGGAGGGCCTGTTCATGCAGCAGGTTTCTCAAAGGATCGGGTCTAGCCTGGGTAGAAAGTTCAATACTCAAATTTCTCTTATTGACAAAAGCAATAATTTGAGATTTGCCAGAGATAGCGTATCCTAATGACCCAAATCAGCCTTGAATGCGAATGTCTGGCGTGGGGTGTTCAGGACTGATACGGGAATGTTCAAGCTGCTACTACTCACAGAAACATACCATAGGGATGCAGTATTATGCTGTGAGTAAAGTAGTATTGGAGCAATCCGTCTCTGTCCTGTTACGTGTAGGAGCTTATCTAACAGAACCCGCCCGAGTTTCTTTTCCCAGAGTGTCAGAATTGACAGAAGAAAAGGATGGATACAAGATGAAAATAACAAAAGTTGGTGTCCATAGCCCATACTATCTGGCTACTAACAGGCTAGTAAACCACTAGTCTGTTTATGTGATAGCTAAAGAAGCAGCAGATTGGTGAACGGGGTGTTCTCTATAGAGAAGCAGGGGGCTAGTGCTTCTCTCCTTTTCCTCACCTGGGGATATGTGTCCTGAATAAGCACAGGCACAAAAACCCTTGCGATACCGGCTTAGCGTCCCAGTATGCATATTGCATAGGACGAACCGGCTATCCAATCTCTGGACAGAGACGGATTGCTCCAATACTACTTTACTCACAGCATAATACTGCATCCCTATGGTATGTTTCTGTGAGTAGTAGCAGCTTGAACATTCCCGTATCAGTCCTGAACACCCCACGCCAGACATTCGCATTCAAGGCTGATTTGGGTCATTAGGATACGCTATCTCTGGCAAATCTCAAATTATTGCTTTTGTCAATAAGAGAAATTTGAGTATCGAACTTTCTACCCAGGCTAGACCCGATCCTTTGAGAAACCTGCTGCATGAACAGGCCCTCCAAAAATTAAGATATTCGTTTCTTTATCAATTGGTCTATTGGTGACCTCATGATATCATCTATACTGTCTCTACTCAATCCCAATTTATAATGCTCCTGATGATCCACGAGAATTGAAGTGGTGAAACGCGTCGAGCAATTAAATACGAGAATCAGCATACTAAAAAGGGAATTCGAATACGCTTGGGTCAAGTATTTACACTACGACCCTTATCTATAGAGGCGAGGCCGTCCTATACTAACCGGGAGACTCTCTCTGGAGGTTGGCATCATACATATCTAGCAACCTCGGGAGATGATCCCTACGGCCAAGGCCAATTCCGACTATCCATTTAGGAATTGGTCAGGTACCTCTACCCTCCTTTGAAAAAAAGGGGGGGGGGCAAAAAAGAATTGTGAAGAAACGAACGTTCAAATCACTAAAAATTGCATCCATCTACGGTGTGTGGGCTTTATAAATAAAAAAGACCAAAACAACTGGGGATAATCTTACAAACCCCAAGTACCAATATACCCCTGCCTCATACATTACCGGCTTTAAGCAGGACAAAAAAACTTTGTGGTCGCCGGTGACCAGATCACACAAACGCCCACACACACAGCACAATTGGATGCCCATCTTTAGTGACGGTGTGGTTGGATGGTATTTACCACGCCCCTTACTTACTTTTTTTGTTTTTGTTGTTTTATGTGTTGTGCCCCTATATGTGCATTTTTAAAAAGTTCAAAATAAAAATTATATTTTTTAATTCAAGTCACCACTGTGAAAGGGCTACTCAAAATAATAACTCCCAGCATACTATAACAGCTGCCGACTGTCAGGGAATGTTGGTAGTTGTAGTTCTGCCACAGCTGGAGAGCCACAGATTCATTCAAGACTCAGAAACTAAAGATGAGTTTTTCTTCAGGTCTTTAGGAAAGCTGGGTGATTTCCTGGAAATGGATAGAGAAGCTGAATTCCTAATGTAACACGTTTTCGGATTCATCTCCTAACACTTAACTCCTTTGGGTAACATCCAGGATGGATTTTTGTGACACTAGAAAAGCAAGAATCCCTTTGTGACCCTGTGCTGTAATTTGTTAATGGGTTTGCAAATGAATGACTAATTCACTTCTGTTGCTCCCCAAGAGCTTGATGAGGTGTTAATTTAACAAGATTTGGTGTGAATTGTCAGCGTGCCACATTACAGGCTCTGTTCTCACTGTACCAGGAATGGTATAAAAGCTGGTGCAGATGATACATGGAGGCCTTGTCCATAGCAACTGTTATATCTCACTGCATAATCCAGAAATTAGACATTTTAATTAGTTGCTATAGGCAAAAACACTATTGTCAGATTTGTTTTGTTCATATACATAGATTACATAATCACATGACACATACGAGAGGGCGCTGATATGTCCTTGGTTAGCTTTGCTTCTCTGACTACCTGATCCACCAAAAGCATAGTATGCATCAGGAGTCTAAGGTCAGCAACGCTATCTTTTCTCCTTAGAGAGAGCACCTAGAAGGTGAGTGAGTGATTAGGCTCATTCATGCTCCTCTGGGTAATATGCAAATAAGGCAGATGGAACAATACCGCTGCATTGCCACCTATTGGAAGGCATCATTCCTACAAGTCAATATTAGACTCTTTATACAAGCCTTGTAATGACAACAGTCATTGTTACAAGGCTTGCATAAAGAGTCTAACATTGACTTGCAGGAATGCTGCTTTCCCCTATCCATTGACTTAATATAGAGGCCGTTCAGTACTGAACAGCTGCTATTTACACTGAGCGATCAGTAATCAGCTCATCGTCCAGCGCCATATACAGCATAAACATTGATGGAGGTACCTCCCTGGTGAAGTAAGTAATCTACCTTTTAGTTTTCTCGCCTACTAATCAGTTGATTCCAAGGAGTATTGTCCTTGAGCGCTGTGTGCCTCTTATGTTGTTTCTCTATCTTACCTGTTATCTCAGACTACTGGATTGGATCAGATGGCTGCAACTGGTACTCTCCATGTTGGATGTCCACATTGGACGAAGATCATTTCCCATCCATTGAGGATATATGCAGAAGGCCATCCAGACTGTCAGGTGTTGTGGCGCACCCCACAGGTACAAGGGTGACCCCACTAAACCTGGTGATTCTGTTCCTGCACATCTTCTTGATTTTTTACATCTGGGGGCTCTGTTCTCTTTTTTACATCTAAAGGAGTGAGAAGTTGGCTTGGGGAGTTGTCCTGTAGAACCTGTTCCTGTTAAGGGGACAGTTGTACAAGAAAGGAGGCAGCCGTGTTTGAGAAGCGCAGCTTCACAATGCCTTAGAACCAATGTCGCTGAGAGAACAAAGCTGCAGGGACCACAGCTAGCGAGATCGCTACAAAGGATTCACATTGTCCTGCAGCTCTGCGAATCAAAGTACCCCCAACAGATGTCCAAAGATGTCCCCTACATTACGGTACCAAACATGTTGGGGATATGTAAGTGAGGTGGGTCCTCAGGAAAAGACCAACATGTGCACACTGGTAGTGACTTAAATCCAGGCCTGCCTGTTAACAAAAATGCAAGTTCAAGCCCCTACAGAACCATACAACTCAGCATGACCTAGTGGGTGAAGGATCTTATGATTTACTGGAAAAAGTATTGAAGAGCTTTAGGAGAGATAATCTCTGCACAGGTTGTCACCACCCATTAAAATACAAGATGCGTTCCTTCTTTCCTGAGGCCATATAGCAGCCACATGGGCACATGCAACTCTCAATGTGGTCACTGACCAAAACTTTTTGGAAAAAAATGTTCACCCTACCACATTCCTTATCGTGGAAAACTAGTATCTATGTGGGAATTATATGACTTACACACTTGATCGACCTTGTGGAAAAACAGCTTGGGAGAGATTTAACAGGGCCACAGACAGAGAGTTCGGCATCATCCCAGTCACCAGACTTGATAGTAGCCCTGACAGTACTGGGCTGGCTTGTCTCTATAGCTGGTAGGGCTCGGCTGGTAATAGTTCCTTTATGAACAAACACCGGCAGCTACACTGCAAGAGGTCCATGGCCAAGTTCCAGCCACATTGGTTCAATGAGGGCCGGGTTTTGAATAAGGCCTGATTGGTGGCTGTGTCTCGAAGCCTCCAGGTATAGCTTACATAATCCACGGGAATCGCCATTGCTGCATGAACTTACAAGTTTTATTAACTTTAGGACGGAGTGTAAAGAACTTGTGACCCATTAATCCAGTGGGATTCAGTCTTTCTACACAGTTCAAGGATCCGTATAAACGAGTTATCAAAAACAGTCTTGAACTCGGTTAACTTGGAATTATCACAATCCTTGCATGAGTGGGAATGGAGAAGAACACACATTTTGCTTTTAAAGCTTCCTTTCCCCGTAGGGCGCTGTCTGTAGGATGGTAGCTGCTAAACTGTAGCACAAACAAAAGGAGACTCCCTCGCACCTCTTTCTTCTACCACACTCTACTTGGCACTCTCTTCCTGTCTTCTCTTCCAACTCAGTTCCATTCCTCAGTTCCCGCCTCCTCTTAAAGAAACAGTGCAATAAAATTAAACCATGATATTTCAACAAAACAAACACAGCAGGTCGTACACCTTATAGAGGTTCTGTTTTCAGAAATTAAATATCCCAGCATACCATGCAGTGACCAAATTCTAAAATTCTGATTGACAAGGGAGGTGCATTGTGTATGTGACTAGCACTAGTCAGTTTGGATTGCAGGGGTGCAAGATGCAGATATTTTCAGGCTCTTTTCACCCCCCAAAAAAATTGTTATTAGTTGATATCAAATTACCTCTAAACTATCTGCACAATTATTTCTATGACAGTCTGAAGTTAGGAAAGACCATGTCAACATGAAGCAAAACAGATCTCTCGCCCTATGCAGAGCTGTGCCTATTTTGTACCGAATTTATCCTAATGCCTGTTAAGCCCGAGTGAGTGGCGTAGAGGATAGTTGATATGGAAGGAATGTCATCTGCTCTATCTATCTCTTACTTGAGTTTAACTTTCTTGTATTTAGTCAATGATAAATCCTCCTGACACTTGCGCAGCTCAACTTGTTTTGAGTGCCGATGCGTCTGACATAAGACCAGGTCATGAAAAGACTGAAGGATAACGTTAGCTATATCTTACCTAAGAAGGTTGTGCAAAGATGCACAACCTCTTTGAGAATGAGGGACCTGAGGCGACCAGCTGATCATCCTGACTAGTGATGGGCAAACTTTTAAAATATTTGGCTCGGACAGTTCGCCAAGCTTTTGAAAAAAGTTGGGTTTGGACTCAATTAGTCCAAACCAAACTTGGGTCTGAGTGGAACAGCAGCAAGCCGCATCAGCTTCTACAGCAGAGGTAAAACCCCACGGACCAAATCCCCAGTGGCTTATGTCCCAGGACAGGAGGATGGAGGACTACACTGAGCCTGTCATAAACCTCATGGCAAAGTTCTAAGGAACCTCTAGTCTAGGCATTTAACCATTTAAATTCTGTGATCAATGCTGAGAGTGTTATACGGGGGTTTTAAGACTCTTAGATGATGTTATACACCAGTGTTTAGGACTAGTGCCGAGCAAACTGAACCAGTAGAACCGTTCTTTAGGTAGAACTTTGTTAAAAGTTCAATTCAGGTTGGTGTGAACCAAACTTCTATCAAAGCTCAATCGAAACAGGGTTCTACGTGTTTCTTTCGCTTAACACTAGTCTTGAGTCCTGCTCTTGACAATCCTGACAAATAGCTAATTTTACCAGGGAAATCCATGGACAGCTTGACTTTTTACCTGTAACAACAGAAGGTCCACCAGGACAGGAGCTATTCTTTCTGAGTGGCTCTTCATTGTGGGACATAGAGTGAGTTGTCAGCGGGGACATATGAATGAGGGATGCTATCTTTGCACAATGTCCTTAAGATAGGTGTAGATCAGTGTTCCTGAACTAGTGGCTTTCTGCCATAATAGATGTGACTTTCAGTGGTGGCCACTCTAATAACACTGTGCCTTAATGGTAATAGTATGTCATAGGTCTACTAAGAGCTAAACTATACATCTGGCTGAAGCTGGTTTCACACGACCGAGATAATCGCACAAGATTTCTGTTAGACGTACGAATCTCAAATGAATATGAACCCCATTCTTTTTAATGCAGTCATATATATGAGCGACGCATGTCCTATCTGCCCACATTGCTTATTGTTCTTAATGGGGCAGTAAAAGACATCACACAGGCTGCGATGTGCACACGAGTGCGATGCAAGGTTTCCCATTGAAAGCAATGGGAAACACTCACCGATCTTCCAGCACGGCTGAAAGCCGCCCAGAGGATTGCTGCATTACTGAAGTGATGGGAGGTGCTTTTGACATAAAACCACCTAGCATCACAGAGAAAATGCATTTTTGCTAGTCTGATATCGGGCCGAGTTTCTCGGCTCGATATCGTGCTTATCTAGTCAGGATAAGATTGGCAGCTCTACTTTTACCCACGCAATAACTTTGAAAGCCAAAAACCAGTTGAGGTCTGGTGTAGACCACAGAGGTGTCAAAAATACATTCCTCCAATATGTGGATGTTTGTTAGATACCTCCATACATGCATCTTTTAATTCATACATGTCCGATAAGTTTTTCAATTGATGGAAACTATTTCAATTGGTCCTAAACAAAAGGATTGTCAGAGCGATTTTGAAAATTAATCTTTGTGGTCATGAACTATCCTACCAAAAGTAATTGGACGCCTGAGCAAGAATCAAAAGTAATATTTGTTTCCAAATGTTAATACTTAATGGGGCTCCCCTGGCCCTAACGAAATCGGATACTCTCTTTAGATACTTTCTACTAACATCTGATGCACTTCAGCTGGTATTTCCCTCCATTCATCCTGCAAACATCTGGCGAGTTCTCTAAAAGAAGATGGATGCTGTTCATATTTTCTCAACCGCGTTCTAGTTTGTTCCAAAGATGTTCCGTAAGTTCAGGTCGGGACTCTGTGCAGCCGGTCCAAGAGTGGAACATCCATATCCTCAAACCAACGTAAAACAGCTTGGATTTGTGATAGAAATATGGCCGACCATTCCCAGAGCATTGCCACATTGTGGCAACACATTATTGTCTAGAATGACAAATTACACCTTGTGTTCATGGTTTTTGCCACTACAACTAACGGACCAAGACCATGCCACGTAAAGCATGCCCAGACCATAACGGAAACTCAGCCGTACTCAACTGTTGGCACAACCCACTCAGGCAAATGGTGTTCCCCGGGAATCCTCCACATCCAGTTATGTCCCTCTGATCTGTAGATGGAGTAGCATCATTCGTCACTCCATAGGATGTTCTTCCATTGCTCCGTTGTTCAAAGTCTATGCTCCTTGCACCCCTGTAGACCCGCCGCTGCATCTAGCTTTGTGATGGACGGCTTGTCTGCAGTGGCATAACCCGTATATCAATAGCTCCCTTGGTCTGACACCTCAAGGGTCTGCATCTTATGTAGCATGGTTTAGGACAAGTGACATACTAATAAGAATCAATCAATTCTACTAAGGTCCAAATATTTTAGGCAGGACAGATATATCAACAGACTTGTCCCCATACTTATTGTAGTTTTATAATTTTAGGGTTTTAGAACTTTTTTTACATTTAAATATCTATTTGCTATTTGTGCATTGGAAAGTAATACCCCCCCCCCCCTCCTTATTATATTCGGAGTAACATAGTAGTCCCCTCTCTGTGAGCCCCAGACGACCAGGATATATATATACCATCCCGAGGTTTTGTTCTCTGTGTGCAGTCTCTAAATAAGCAAACACTTGAGAGCGGGCCCTGCGTCTATTCTAGATTTTCCTATTATCTTTCAACACGTCAGAGCTGGAGCCCATTAGTGTGACACGACACAAGCTCTCTGCTAATTCGGTGGTGACGGCAATTTTTGGAATTCTTTGCTGCCGCCTCGGCGTGGAAAGCATTTGAAAACAGAAGTCCGTCTTAACAATTATTGCTGAATAAACCATACAGTTATCAAATTTCCTAGGTCATTAGCAGTGAAACACTGAGCAGATTCTTCGCTTCCTCTTTTTGTATTCAGAGCTATGCAAATAACAAAATGCCATTTTCTTTCCATTTGGGAGGAAGATGGAATTTACCATTGTGCAGTAAATATCCAGGGAAGCTGAGTAAATGGTAATAGTTTAATATTCTTTTGTCCGTAGGGATCCAAACTGCTAAATACAATAGATCATCGACTTGTCGGAGAATATAATGAATTATGGTACTTTTGGAGAAAAGTACTTAGGATGCAAAAATATGAGCTTTGGATATTTTCTTTCCAGTTGAATCATTGTTCCTGCGATGTTTCTCTGAATATGGAACTCCGTATTATTCCTATTTGCATAAAAATTACAATTCAGCTTTTTCCCTGAGATCTTGGCTCTCTGTATTCCTCTAATGTTTGAGCTACTAATTCCCATTTTCCATTTCCAGGACACTTCAATGGGTGCATAAAGGTCCCCGTAATGGAAGAGCCGGATGACTCTCTGATATGTATGGGGGGCACTCAACTTTCCTCTAACACATTGTAATGGGGGATACCAGGGCCCCGCTTCCCTCTAACTACTGAAAGCAGCTCGTAGCCTCTCTGATAAGCGGTCACTTCGGCTGCACTAGGCTCTGCCTCCTGTTAGGCAAGGCAGGCAGAAGAGGAAGACAGCCGAGCCAGAGCTATTCGCCAGATTCACGGTCAGAAACGCTATCTTTTCGCCTTAGGGTGAATGCCCACGGACGGATTTGCATCTCGTTTCGTGCAGCAGAAATCCGCGTGTGAATTCTGCAGTGGCTAGGTTCTATTGGAGCTAATAGCTTTCTGCCTGCCAATGCAGGCGGCCTTAGGGGAGCACACTTTTCTGGGTAATATGCAAATAAGGGAGATTGAACAATACCTCCACAGCGCCACCTATTGGAAGGCAGTATTCATTCACATCAATGTTAGACTCTTTATACAGGTCTTGTAACAATGATTGGGAATTCAGGCGCACGGGAAAACATTGTAGCACATGAAGCACCAAAAATTGTCAGCGCCTTGAGTGCTAGATGGAAGCCTCGCCCGCTGAAGGTCCTGGAACTCTCTCACCACTATTAGCACCATATAAAAGGACAACTTTTGCTGCACCATCAAGGGAGAGTAGCAGAGACTGTGACATATAGCGGAGTCTGAAGGTGACACAAAGACTGCGAGAAGGAGTATTAAAGGAGCTTGCTGCTAGAGTGGAGAGAATGCTGAGACCCAGAGACAAGAGGCTGCTGATCCAGAGAGGAGCCACATAGAGGCCAGGAAGGATATTGAAGAGTTCATTTGCAATAATTTGTAAGTGAGGTCGGCCTCAGTAATAAGAAATTCCAGATATGCAGACGATAAACTAGTCAGTCAGCAGGGACAGAAACATTAGTGAGCATTCAATAGCCCATTGCAAACTCTATACTCAAATACTTGAGAGTGAACTAAAGACAGTTGGGGATTACAAGACTAATCTCTGGACTGCATTATTGATACAGCTTTGCCAGTGTTGTTTCTTAGTTGCATAATGTATTATTAATTCTAGATTTAGTTAGCCATAGTTAGCGTTAGGTAAATCTACAGTAAGGGTGGACACCCGCTGGCGATATTTTCTTTCTTGCACTGCGAGAGCACAGGAAAACTCTCGCCTCGCAGCGCAAGAAAGACACCGAAATAGAACCGGCATATCGCCAGTGTTTTCAATGGGGCCAGCGGCAGCAGCGCTAGCCCCATTGAAAACATAGGGAGAGTGCCGCGGACTTCTGCCACAGCTGTCACAGCTGTGGCAGGAGTTTCCTTCATCCCCGCGGGGACCGTCTTAGCTATTCATGAATGAATAGCTAAGCACTATCTGTAATTGGCTGAGCGCTCAGCCAATAGCTAAGCACTGAGCCCTCAGCCAATCAGCACAGCTCTTTCAGGAGGCGAGGATTTTTAAATCCCTGCCTGCTGAAAGGGCTGGACAGCAGTGCCGGGGAGCCAGCCGGAGGACGCGTCTGAGCGGTGGAGAGGTGAGTAAAAATTTTTTTTTTAACACTTATTGATACTTTTCAGGGAAGGGATTATAGTTCAAGCCCTTCCCTGATAATCATACTGCCGGGCTTGCAAGAAAGCACTGCTTTCAATGGGATTGGCATTGAAAGCAATGGGATATCATTCTGCACTTCTGCCACAGCTGTGACAGCTGTAGCAGAGGATTCCTTCATCCCCGCGGGGACCGTGGGGGTGAAGGAAACTCCGGTCACAGCTGTGGCAGAAGTCCGCAGCATTCTCCATATCTTTTCAATGGGGCTAGCGCTGCTGCTGCTGGCCCTATTGGAAAGACTGGCGATATCCCGGCGTGATGCCATTTTTTTTCTCGCACTGCGCTGCGAGACTTTTCATTTACTCTCGCAGCGCAGTGGAGAAAAAAACGCCAGTGGCTGGGAGCCCTAAAGGTTAATTGTTTACTTGTTAATATACATCAACTTGCATTTCTTTGTAAATAAATATTGTACATTTTTGTAACTTCTTCTGCTGCATTCTATCCTGACTCTGCATAGTGATACCACCGCTTGCAACAAGATAATGTTGACAGAAAGAAAGATCTGGGAAGTTGAACAGCAAAGCTTGATCCTTTTATCCCCCCGGCGATAAGACAGAGCTATCTGCCTGTAAAGCTGGGTTAACACGGGACGAATGTCAGGCAAATAATGCCCGACACTCGTCCCTGTGTGTTCTTGCTTCTGTGCTCCTGCATGGGATCTAGTATCACTGTCTCGCTCACAGAGCGGCCCGCAAGTGGGCGGGGTGGCTGCAGGAGATTTCTCTCCTCTCGCTCGCCCACCCCTCTCCATTGACATAACATAGCGGCTGTTCAGTGCTGAACGGCCACTAGTTACACTGAATGATGAGCGATCAGCTCATCATCCATCATTTATGCTGCATATGGGGCTGGAGAATGAGCTGAATCGCCGGTCACTAAATGGCCGCTGTGTTATGTCAAAGGAGAGGGGCGGAGGAACCAGAGGAAAGAAATCACCAGCAGCCTCCCCACTGAATGATAACAATACTAGTTCGAGTGCTAGTATGCACGAGAGCTAGTATGTGCAGGGACGAGTGTCAGGCATCATTTGCCCGATACTCGTCCCGTCTAAAAGGGCCTTAACTTACCTCCCTAAATACATGATTACTTTGTCGAGCTGATTGCTCACATGTATGTAAAACAATTGTTGGCCAAATGAACTTTGGCAGACAGTTGTTGAAGGTATATAGGTACCTTAATGGCCACACAGGTTCAGATGCCATTCTTTAATCATGCAAGTGTTATTCGGTAAAATTTTGAGTGAGCCCACTCCCTTGGATGGACAGGCCACACATGAATAGTCTCAGGATGCGTTACTATTGGCATAACACAGGACTCATGGTAGCTCTTAGATTTCTTCTCCAAAAAATCATTCTTCCAGATGTCCCAAAAAGTCTGAAGGGACTTCAGAGAAAGTAACCCCAGTCCTCTGCAGTCCAATCCCCATACTTCCTGCGGAATAACAGTCTGTCCTTGACCTTTTTTTTGGAGTATTGTCCGGAGAAGAAAAGTTGAGCGCTACCATGAGTCCTGTGTCCTGTAAATATTGAGTATTTGCCTAAACCTGGCGTATTTGTCAATAAACGTTTAAAAAAGTTTAAAACGCTTATAATTGTACTTCAGTTACCCAAGAAACATCTAAATAAAAGATCTAAAAACACTGAAGCAGCAAACTTTTGGAAAACCAAAATTTGTGTCAGTTTCAAAATTTTTGGCGACGACTGTAGAAAGGCTAGTACTATTTTGTGGGTATACTTCTTACCTCACCAGCCCTTCTGCATTTTAGTGAGTGACTGTGCTGATCATCTCCTTAAAGGGGTTTACCAGGCATTTATTATTGGTAATCTATCCTCAGGATAGGCCATCAACAATTGGTTAGCAAAGGGTCAGCTGCTCGAGATCTCCAACAATCAGTTGATCCTTCGGCTTCTGTCTCTGCAACTGAGCCACACGTCTGCATCAGTAGTCAGAGTCGGAAGTGTAATAAAAGACTTTGCTCCTGTTGAAATCAATGTGAGCAATGCCTTCCCTTACACTTGCAGCACCTCATTTCGGTCAGAGCCAGAAGTGTTACAGAAGGCATCACTGACGTTGATTTCAATGGAAGCAAAGCCTTTCTATTACACTTCTGACTCTTACAACCGATGTGGATGTCTATCTCAGTTGCACTGGCAGTAGGATCAGCTGATCAGCAAAGATCCCGAATGGTGGATCCATACCGATCAACTAATGATGAGGTTATCAATAATAAATGCCTCGTAAACCTCTTCAAGAACATAAAGATCTCTAGATGGTTGATGGTGCAAGTCCCTGCTGATTGAAGTCTGCCATGGATGATATTCTTTAAAGTGTTCTCCCAGAGGGTCCACCTGTGGGACCTTCTGGAAGAACATTCATTTCATGATCCCCATTTGCAGATTTCTAGCCCCAGCAGTCTCCAAACTCAGAGATGTCCAAGTGCATCGAAGTCTATGGGAGTTAAATAATGAGCTGAGAGTTGCTTCAGTCGTCACGTACTGTGCAAACTAACATCAGTGTTGTGTTTAGTGATTAGCTGCAGCAGTTACATGTGAGTAATGTATGTTCATGTGTCACCCATGCAATATTTCTCCGTTTGGATGGGATCTGTACCCATTGTGAGAGACAGTGACTGGCAAAGTGCTGGAGGGCAGACATGTTTCGCCTAGAGTGCTCATATGAGGCTTTAGGGAGCACCTCGGCAGATACGTGTCACCGAGCAGCCTGGGCTCGGTGGAGGAAGCCAGCATTTGGGTGTCAGTAACACTAAGTTACTGACACGTTGCAGTTTATGTAAGTGGCTCCAAGCCGCATAGTCCGGGCCGGCTTTTCCTGGAGTGGTCAAAGCGAAGGGTGGGATGGCTACTCCCACGTACCAGATGAGGCTGGTAACAGGCCTCATAAAAAAAGCCTGGGCCTGCAGGTCTTGGGGAGATGTTGGCTGAGAGAGCCAGAGAGACGGCTCAGTGGAGCTAGGAGTCCGGCTAGCCCAGTGTGTGGCTGAGAAGGCCAGAGGTTCACAGGGAGACGCCCCTAACCTCCACACCTAGGAGAGGGTGAGCTGAGACCTCTGCAGGTCTGAGGACCGGACTGGCTGTGCGCAGCAAGTGGTGTTTTTTTCAAGTGAGCAGTCAGGGCCGGTCTATGTATAGTGAGTGCTCAGACGAGCAGGTGTTAATTTATGTTGGCCTGGAGTTAAGGCCTGTTTTGCTTTATTTCGTGCTGAAATAAACCCAGGCGAAGCCTGGACTATGAACTTTATTCCGTGTGTCACTGTCTCTGGCTGTGGATGCCCAGGTTGCTACCTATCCCAATGGTAATCCCTCACACCATATACAACAATAGAGAACTGGATGTGAATGATCCTGGTCCATTGGTCCCATCTGGGCAAGACTTTTTTAAATATGGAGGAAATTGATTTCTCCTTTGATAGGTGTGAACATGGGGGCAGCGGGAGACTGGGCCTAACCAATATTTTATCTTGGATCACACATTCATAGCTTTCCATAGAACAGACTGGAAAGAAAAAAACTGGGGTATAGCCCAACCCTAATGGGTGAAGACAATATTCAAAGTCCTATGGCACCCCTACCATGAGGCAACCTAAGACACCCAGCTCAGGCGGCAGTCTGAAGGACCTTAGAGGGCCTGCAGTTTGCCACCTGGCTGGCAATTATTTTTTACTGTCCATTAATGCGTAGTAAAAAATAATTGCCAGCTGTGAGCTGTCTGGGCAGCACCACAAGCACTTCACTTATCCAGCCTGTAGCTCCGGTCCATCAGCAGCCTCAACTGCTAAGTCTGTGGCCCCTGACCTCTTCCCCAGCATCTGCATATCTGCACCCAGACACCAATGGGGAGAGTTAAGTGGTCACAGACTGACCCCCACAGCATCAATGGCCAAAGGCAGACTAGAGCTGCAGGCTGAGTGAGTGAATTGTTTGTTGTGTTGCTGCCAGGCTGGAGGTCAATAGGAGGGACACTATTACTACTGCAGCCACTATGGGGGTCACTTTTATCACTTGGGCCACTGTAGGGGTACTATTACTACTGGGACCACTAATGGGGGTCATTATAACTACTGGCAAAATTAAGGTTATTACCAGGGGCATAACTATAGAGGATGCAGGGGTTGTGGTTGCACCCGGGTCCAGGAGCCTTAGGTGGCCCATAAGGCCTCTCTTCCCCATATAGGGAGCCCAATACTATGAATAACGCATTATAAGTGGGGGCCCTGTTACAGGTTTTGCATTGGGGCCCAGAAGCTTCAAGTTACGCCTCTGGTTATTATTGGGGCCACTACTGGGAGCACTATTACTCTGTCACTTCAGACAAGTCTCAGTGGTTCAAATATGTGTTGGGTATCTTGTGTATTGGTGCTTTCAATGCCTATGTTTTTTTTTTGCAGGGCTGGGGGAATTCACATTTTAGGCACCATGAAGGCATGAGGCGCCCAAGGCCAAGAGGTGAAACTTGACTTCTCTTTTCAGTAAACCAGCAATTCTGATGTGCTATGAAGCCAAAATGCCTCTTCTTCATAACGATGGATGGGTACACACAGTAACAGGCTGTGCTGTGTCTTGTGGGAAAAGGTTTTTTTAATATATTTTATATTTCTCTGGCCCGCATTGTGGGAACTTTTTGGTCCAAGAATTCCATTTCTGATTAACAGACCTTCAGATATCTACACAGAGGGTTAAAACATGATACCTATATACTTTTTTTTCTCCGTTAGCTAATATGTTACATGATCCGGGGCCTCTGGTGCAATGGTTTAATGGGAAGATTGTGACATGCAATGGAGAATTATAGAATACAGACATTTGTCACACAGGAAGCATTTTTCTGCTCCTCCAGATGTGCACATTTGGGAGCAATATATTTTTAATTTGTATTGCAGGAGGATTGTCCGTCACAGTCCAGTCCACGCGTTTAGCAGAGAACAGCCAGAGCATAGCACATCTACTCCATGCTACATACTGCATTACATCTTGCCTTGAGAACATAATAAAGATGCAGAACAGCTGATGGCGGCGTGCCAGTGCTAACTTGGCCATCAGTCATGCCATTACCTTTTTTATTAAATTTTCACTTTATCTAACAATGCGCTTTGGATTTTATAGCTGGTGTTGAGCGATTATTGAAATATTTGGGTCAGAAGTGGCTGACCCGATTCCAACTCCTATTTAAAACCAATGGGGGCAGAAATCGCATTCAATGATTTACCCTCCAGAATAATAGTGTTGGCGGTGGTACTTATTGAATGAATGTGGCTCAGTGGTTAGCACTTTTGCAATACTGGGGTCCGAGGTTCAAATCCCATCAAGGACAACATCTGCATGGACATTAAAAACTCCATTCACATGTTACCCTTGGTCAGATTTGAACCTGGAACTCCAGCACTCAAAGGCAATAATGATAACAACTATGCCACCACACTTGTCCTCTCTGCTCCAGGAAGGAGAAGAACAAGAAGAATAAATACAAAGAGAACACAAAAACTCCATCCAGATGTTGCCCTTGGTCGGATTTGAAATTAGAACTCCAGCACTGCAAGACAATAGTGCTAATGGCAACCACTTTTACAAAGACTACTGCGGCACTCAACTGTTGCAGACAGCCAAAAGTTCCTACCCTTGTAAAGGCAAGATTACATGGCAGCCATTCAAATGAATGTCTGTCCATAAATGTATGGCACCAATCTGCCAGAGTAGAACCACTCTTATAAAGATGTACACATGGATAAATGTTTCACCATTTCTCTATTGCCTTACAGACCCTTTACATGGCCAAATGATCAGGCATGAATGTTTGTCCAATCATAGGACTGTGTGAAGTTGCCACCAATCATCTGACTAATGAGCAAACACTCATTCATCAGGGGATCACATCTTTCATGCGGCACCAAAACTCATTGTCTGTGGCACATTGCCCCATGTGAATTGGGAATGCGCTGCCAACAGTAGTGAAACAGTATGGGGGACAAATGCTCACATCAGCGATCATTCCTCCCCTACAGATTCTAAACGTTTTTCCTAATATCGAATCTGTGTCTCCTTCCTTTCAGTTTCATCCCATTGCTTCTAATCTTTCTTTGTGCAAATGGGAATCGGCCTATGTGAAGGCCACACACATGCACACCAATCTTATTTATCGGTGCTAGTTACAGAGCTTTAAGTTTCCAAGAAACTGTATTATTCTTTGGGCTGATATCAAGCACTTAGCATCATTAGAAGTGATCAATAACTTCACTTGCATGTCCCTTCTTGGTCTTGAATAACCATCTTTAACTGAGTTGTCCATTTGTTATCCAACTAAGGGTCCTTAAACACTGAGCAATTCGCTCCAGTAGTCAACAACATTGGCACTCATCTACCAGGCCTTTACAAAGAGCAATGCAGAATGAATTAGGCAATGATTTAAATGATGAATCATCTCAATGGAGGTTCATCATTGTTGGCATTGCATCCTTCATTCACATGTGGAGATGTGCCACAGACAACTAGGACTTTTTGTGTGATTACCCAACAAGTGAGCATGTAGTCATTTAGTGGGTGATTGGCAACACCTTCATGTGGTCTGATAATCAGCAAGTGAAGGTTCCTAGGAACATTCTTGCACAATCATATAAAAGGCCCTAAAGTAGAAAGCCTATGAATCCAACTGAGCAGAGAGGAAAGTAATAAACAATCCAGACTGCTATTAGAGAACTTCTTAAACATCTGCATAAAAAGCAAGGATAATACTCCAGCATGAACACGTGACTTTAGCTTGGTGAATCTAATACATGCAGCCTCTAATTTGTATTGGATCGTACAAGATTCACTGTGTGAATCCTGAAATCCTAGAATGGTAGAGTTGGAAGGGACCTCCATGGTCATCGAGTCCAACCCCCTGCTCAATGCAGGATCACTAAATCATCCCAGACAGATGTCTGTCCAGACTTCGTTTAAATACTTCTATTGAAAGAGAACTCACCACCTCCTGTGGCAACCTGTTCCACTCATTGATCCCCCTCACTGTCTAATATCTAATCTGTGTCTCCTCTCTTTCAGTTTCATCCCATTGCTTCTAGTCTTTCCTTGTGCAGATGAGAATAGGGCTGATCCCTCTGCACTGTGACAGCCCTTCAGATATTTGTAGACTGCTATTAAGTTTACTGTCAGCCTAAACATTCCCAGATCCTTTAACCATTCTTCATAGGACATGATTTGCCGACCGCTCACCATCTTGGTAACTCTTCTCTGAACTTGTAGATAGGTTCAAGCATGGTAAGTCTAGGACAATGTGCTTGATGGAATAAAAGTACTATTAAAGAAATATCTAGCAAATTTCAAGACTCAAGAATAGCAAGGGAGTGTTCACACACAACCATCATGGTTCTTTCAAAGAATCCAGGGCAGAAATCTGTCTGACGATGATGAAACCGCATGAAGACAAATGATCACATCGACTATCCTCAATAGATTCTGTGTGAAGGCCAGACAACTGAGCACTGATCTCGTTGACTGGTGATAGTTACACAGCTCTGGATTTCCAATAAACTGTATTATTCTTTTGGCTATGTCAAGCACTTAGGATCATTAAACGTGATCAATATCTTCACCTACATGGCCCCATTTAGCTCAGCTTTGAATGACCATCTTCAACTGGATTGGCTATCTGTTGTTCAACTAAAGGCCGCTTTACACAGGCAGATAGTCTACAGTGAATGGAGGCGGGTGGACCAGAATATCTATTCCACTTCGCCTCCATTCATTTGAATGACTGTGTAGAACACAGGAGCGATAGTCGCTGGTAGGGCTTGTGGGCGCTGGTGTGCCTGACAGTCGTACCATGTAAAGATACCTTAAGGATTTTTTTGCACTGAGCAATTTGGTCCAGTAGAGAAGTGACAATTAACCAGATTGATGCTCTTCTACTTGGTCTTTTTAAAGGCTAATTTAGGGGACGAACGATCATTCATGTGATAGTTCACCCTGATGGTTGCTTCATTGTCAGCACCACATTAGATCCAGATTTTCCAAGCAGAATCTTCAGTACATAAGTGATATGATTCTTTTTCCATTGAAAGCCACTGAGAAAATTTCCAATAGATCTCAATGAAATCTCATTCAATTGTATTGGTGGCAGATTGTCATTAGAATTGACATAGAGTTATGCACAAAATCTGTGTAAAATTCAAAACTTGCAAGCATACCTTGTGGGTCTGTTCCCCTTATGGAGTAAATGCTGTGGATTCTGTCTTTGGATATTTCACTGGGAAAATCCCCAGAATTTAATGGAAGAAAGCAAAAGAAGCATGGTGGCTCAGTGGTTAGCACTGTTATCTTGCAGTGCTGCGGTCCTAGGCTTCAATCAGATGAAGGTCAACCTCTGCTGGGTCGTATTTGAACCTACGACCCCAGCACTGGAAGCCAACAGTGCTAACCACTGAGCGACCGTGTTTCATTTTTGTCAGACTCTGGAGATGAAGACAGTTTAACAAATTGGCCAAACCAAACTTTTCAAAAGTTTGCTCAACACTAACTACGATTCTTGTCAATCATTTCTATTTTGCTAATCTTCAACCAGAAATTAACCATCGCTACTAATGATGGTTCCACCATGGATGACTGATCCCATGGATATAACCTGTTACAGTATCTCCTTATTTTACAGCATGTGTTGAATTGCCTAGACCTTTCTCTTAAAGGTCTTTGAAGGTTTTTATAAATATGTGGTATGACCCCTTGACAACACCTCTGACCTTATTTTTAAAGAAATCCCAGGGCTTCAACATTGTTTAGCCTCTTAATAGGTCAATCTCAGGGAAATGGAGCTTTGGAACATATTGTTATTAGTCAAAGGGACCCCTGTCATGTTGAGGGTTGTAGTGCCTAAGGTTCAATGAAGCGCCACAGTGTGTTGCATGCACAGATGTTCTTGCCCAGAAGCAACCTCCTGGAGGAAACTGAGATGATATAACTTCTGCTTGGTTTATTTGATGTTATCAGCAGGAGCTACAGGTCTACTTTAGATAACATCTATTCCTCAGAAGCTATGAATGTAGACCTAGCATCAGAGGTGAAGCTTAATGTTGTCCAACTAGATCAATAAAGTCTTCCAGATTCTTGGGTTTCTCTTATGCTGCAGGCTATTAGATAAGCTTCAAAATGAAAGCAGTGAATTAACCAAGGCATAATGATGTATGTGATTTATATGGCACTGCCATATTGTCCATGCCGAGAATGTAAAGGGGTTTTCTCATCATGTACAGAGATGACATATTAATAGTGTATAAGGGAATGAAAGAGCTTCCTCTTCTCTAGACAACCTAAGGAGATGGCTCCTGCTGCCACTCTTAAGCCCAATGTCCCTGGGCGGATTTGATTTGGGAATCCGGGCGGGGCACTGGCGCGGAAGACCCGCAGTTCAAGCCCCCTATAGGGAACTGTGAGAGTCTGCACTTCAATTTACACATACGGAGTTGTTTTCCGGATTCTGCATGTGGAAAACAAAATCGAAGCATGCTGCATTTTAGTGCGGTTCCTGCACGGGCGACTTTTATTGAAGCCAATGGAAGCCATCTGATCCGCAGCCTGTCCGGGTGTCGGATTCTGCGGGAAGAGCAGGAGATTTTTTTTTTAAAATCTGTGCTGCGCATGCGCACCGGCCGGTGCTTCCACACACATCCGTGGTACAGAAGAAAGAAGACACAGACATAAGTAGGGTTCTATCTGTGGGTAGGGTCAGATTCCGCTGCAGGCTCCCACATGTGAAATCATGGACATGAGGCCTTACTCTCTTACTTTTCTTCCCCTCCCATTATTTTTACATTTTGTCGTGCCCGACATAATGGTGCAACCAAGCAAAGTGATAAAACAATGAATGGTGATGTTTTGTCAAGGACAGCAATAGAAAAGCTGAGAACTAGTTGAAGGCCTCTTTCAGACGGGGCATATCTGTTTTACCCTTACACCTGTTTCCTGGAATACAAGTCGTAATTTTGGTGCGCACCTCACAATTGCAACTTTTTGGGTTTTTACATCCGCAGCTTTCTCAAAAAGTTGGTGGGGCCTAGCATTAAGGGGCATGGTTGTGCACAGCCGATTACATTTAATATAATGGCATACATTACACTAGCTGGTGTAGGTTTCTATCTGGTGCATGGAGGTGCTACTAAATGAGTTAAGTGTATTAAGAGGCTTGTGCCTCTTCGCACATTTGCTGCTTGTAGCTAGGGAAAGGGACTTGTTATTTGTATAGCGCCAACTTATTCCGCAGCACTTTCAGGTAATTTTTTTATTTCCAGCCACCCCCACCCCCACCCCCAGCAAGCTGGGTGCTCATTTTGACGACCTCGGGAGATGGAGGCCTGGGTCAACCTTGAGACGGCTGAGACATGCGGGGATTGAACTCGCAACCTTCAGGTTGTGAGCCAGAGTTGCCGTGACACTCTTTACCACATGAGGCCCAGAGGCCTCACTAGGCACACACTTTACTTAGATTGGCATAAGAAACACCGATCTAAGGGTCCTTTCAGACAAGCCTATTATCATTTTTTCAGTGACTGCCACTGGGGAGCAGAACCAACAGGACATAGCACTAGGGTTGAGAGGGTCAGCAACCAGGAAAGAGAGAGACTACAGCAGGGCTACACCATGAGTTGACAACAGGCTGGCTTTAAATGCTTCATCAAGGGCGCCTTGTGCGACTGCACAGAACTAACCAGAGGCCATTCACAGAGGAAGATGGAAGAGTGTCAATCCTTCTCTTCAAGCACTAAACTGTAAGTGAGGCCGACCTCTATAGAAATATTTGAGTGCACATTCATAGGGACTGAGTCAATGTAACAGGCCTGTTATATACATATATATCAACGATGCAGCAATTCTTAAGGGGGTATCACTTGCAGGATACATGCTTTACATCTTCTCCAGCCCTAGGAGAAAAGTCACTCAGTACAGTTATACAGCATTGAGCATGGAAGTGTTAACCCTTCAGAAAAGGACTGTATTCTTACACATGAATTGCATTTCTGTTATTGAATTGATCTTCCCAAATTATCATTAATACCATTTTCTGAAGACTCTTTTTCTTTTGTTCCTTGAGTATATGTTAGTCATCGAACGGAGCTAGTGCGGATAGCATTAGGCTACTGGATAGTGAAAGTCAGATTGTATATTTACCCACATACTGGTATTAGTTTCATTTCTGTATTCTCAAATACGCTTTGTATACTTTTGCTAACTCTTTGGACGCCATCATATGCTGAACCCCTCGTTGCACCCCACACTGCTCGACAGGTGCAAGTCTTCACCCCATAATGCTTAGTGGCCTCTACAGAGCTTGATCCGGCCTTATGAATGTTTTACTAAGCATATTATACTCATCCCATGACTACATATGATTTTCTAACTTTTTTTAACTTTCCAAATTCTTTAGGACCATTGAATTAAATAATTTGGGCAGGTATTTCAATTACCAAATGTGGACATGTCTTTCAAGAACGATGAAAGGAAAAAAATACTGGAAACAAATTTCCTGTCATTTATCTTCCGTGATCTTAAGACGACCATATTGAGAAAATTATAATCCCCCGACTAGTTTCACATTTTTTTTGAGAACTGACCGAAGGACCTTAAAAATAACCTTATAAGATGTTTCTACCCTGAAGGCACCTTGGTGTGAGAAGGAATTTCCCCTTTAATGCCTTCGACCATCACTTACTAGAGCTCACAACTTCTTGCTGTTTTTCTTCCTCTTTCTTCTACTGCCGGGGATATCTGTCATAAAATGGCAAGAAATATATATGTCACAGCTGCCAGCATCATGTGATATACGGCATTGCTGGTGTCTTTTTACACCTTGATGCCGCCACTCTCCCTTAACTCATGTTTCATTGTCACCTTCAATCAGAGACCTTTTCATCAGTGGTATACATCCATTTGTCATTGAGTTATTTACTCTCCTACTCATCTACTGTTCTTTGTCTTTGCCATCAGGCACTTACTAACATTAGGCTTCTACCATTTTCAGATGTACATGCAACATTGTGATGACTTAAGGTGTATTAAAGAGGTTGCTTCTGGACAATTATTAGACAAAGATATTGCTTGCATATTGCTAGGATATGTCATCAATATCTAGTGATTGCCAATGACTTTGACTTCAACTGATTACTATGAGAAAATGTAACCAGGACAGCACCATGCCAATTTATGTCCTGATCATTCTGCTCAACTCTTTCCAGAAAAACAAGATTGACAATTGACTATAATAGGTCAACCATGTCAACTCTGGAAAAAGCATATTAGTGCCAAGAGTAGACAATACTTTGACTGGAGGTCTCAGCAGAAGGACATTCATTAAGTTTCCATTGCTAGCACATCCCATCAATGTTTCTTCTAAGACAACCCCCTTGCAGGTTCGTTGCACCAGTCCAAATATTTTTCCAGTCTGCTCAATTGTTAATTGTAATTATGATTGACAGTCAAAATGTTTGCAGGTAAGTGACCAAAAACTACCTAAACTAAAGAAGCACCCTAATTTCTTTTTTTCTTTGGAGCGGGGACAATAAATCACAAAATGGGAGTTTTATTAAATACTTGCATCCATTTCATTCTTTACACTATTTTTTCCAGAATTTTTTGATATGGCAGTCATCTCGGATAGAGATGAGCGAACACCAAAATGTTCGGGTGTTCGTTATTCGGAACGAACTTCCCGTGATGCTCGAGGGTTCGTTTCGAACAACGAACCCCATTGAAGTCAATGGGCGACCAGAACATTTTTGTATTTCGCCGATGCTCGCTAAGGTTTTCATGTGTGAAAATCTGGGCAATTCAGGAAAGTGATGGGAATGACACAGTGACGGATAGGGCAGGCGAGGGGCTACATGTTGGGCTGCATCTCAAGTTCACAGGTCCCACTATTAAGCCACAATACCGGCAAGAGTGGGCCCCCCCCCTCCCAACAACTTTTACTTCTGAAAAGCCCTCATTAGCATGGCATACCTTTGCTAAGCACCACACTACCTCCAACAAAGCACAATCACTGCCTGCATGACACTCCACTGACACTTCTCCTGGGTTACATGCTGCCCAACCGCCCCCCCTCCCCCCACAGCGCACACCAAAGTGTCTATGGGCAGCCTTCAGCTGCCCTCATGCCACACCACGCTCATGTCTATTTAGAATTGCGTCTGCCATGACGAGGGACCGCAGGCACACACTGCAGAGGTTGGCACGGCTAGGCAGCGACCCTCTTTAAAAGTGGCGGAGCGATAGCCCACAATGCTGTACAGAAGCAATGAGAAATAGAATCCTGTGCCACCGCCATCAGGAGCTGCACACGTGGGCATAGCAATGGGGAACCTATGTGCCACACACTATTCATTCTGTCAAGGTGTCTGCATGCCCCAGTCAGACCGGGCTTTTTAATTCATAGACACAGGCAGGTACAACTCCCTATTGTGAAGTCCCTGTCGACCCACAGCATGGGTGGCTCCCTGGAACCCACCGGCGGTACACAGAAATATCCCATTGCATTGCCCAACACAGCTGAGGTAGTAATGTCGTGCTTAATGCAGGTGGGCTTCGGCCCACACTGCATGCCCCAGTCTGACTGGGGTTCTTTATAAGTGTACAGATGTAGTAAAAACTCTGTGTGCACCTACAGCATGGGTGGGTGCCAGGAAGCCACCGGCGGTACATAGAAATATCCCATTGCATTGCCCAACACAGCTGAGGTAGTAATGTTGTGCTTAACCCTTTCCAATCCAATTTGTATATGGTTTTCCTAGGGGGCTTACTCTTTTTCTGCTGTTATACAACGGCGCTATATGCTGGCTAAAGCCAGTACTGCATGAGCTGACACGTAGGATAGGCTCCGACAGCAGAGAGGCTGGCAATATACAGTAAGAGAACCCCGACGGACGTCTACCAACAACGGAGCTGTACAGCCTTAAACCCTAATGTCTTCACAGGTCACACAGTGGACTGGAAAGGGTTAATGCAGGTGGGCTTCGGCCCACACTGCATGCCCCAGTCAGACTGGGGTTCTTTACAAGTGGACACATGTAGGTTAAACTCCCTGTGGACCCACTGCCTGGGTGGGTGCCAGGAAGCCACCGGCGGTACATAGAAATATCCCATTGCATTGCCCAACACAGCTGAGGTAGTAATGTCGTGCGTAATACAGGTGGGCTTCGGCCCACACTGCATGGCCCAGTCAGACGGGTTCTTTAGAAGTGTACAGATGTATTAAAAACTCAGTGTGCACCTACAGCATGGGTGGCTCCCTGGAACCCACCGGCGGTACACAAAAATATCCCATTGCATTGCCCAACACAGCTGAGGTAGTAATGTCGTGCTTAATGCAGGTGGGCTTCGGCCCACACTGCATGCCCCAGTCAGACTGGGGTTCTTTACAAGTGGACACATGTAGGTTAAACTCCCTGTGGACCCACTGCCTGGGTGGGTGCCAGGAAGCCACCGGCGGTACATAGAAATATCCCATTGCATTGCCCAACACAGCTGAGGTAGTAATGTCGTGCGTAATACAGGTGGGCTTCGGCCCACACTGCATGCCCCAGTCAGACGGGTTCTTTAGAAGTGTACAGATGTATTAAAAACTCAGTGTGCACCTACAGCATGGGTGGCTCCCTGGAACCCACCGGCGGTACACAAAAATATCCCATTGCATTGCCCAACACAGCTGAGGTAACGTCAGCTGTAATGCAGGTGGGCTAAAAATTAATTTGATTACACTGTAGGCGAGGGCCCACAAAAATTGCTGTATCAACAGTACTAATGTACATCCCAAAAATTGGCCATGGCCAGCCAAGAGGGCAGGTGAAACCCATTAATCGCTTTGGTTAATGTGGCTTAAGTGGTAACTAGGCCTGGAGGCAGCCCAGTGTAACGAAAAATTGGTTCAAGTTAAAGTTCCAACGCTTTTAAGCGCATTGAAACTTATAAAAATTGTTCTGAAAAATTATTTGAGTGAGCCTTGTGGCCCTAAGAAAAATTGCCCGTTCAGCGTGATTACGTGAGGTTTCAGGAGGAGGAGCAGGAGGAGGAGGAGGAGGAATATTAGACACAGATTGATGAAGCAGAAATGTCCCCGTTTTGGATGGTGAGAGAGAACGTAGCTTCCATCCGCGGGTGCAGCCTACGTATTGCTTACGTATCGCTGCTGTCCGCTGGTGGAGAACAGAAGTCTGGGGAAATCCAGCCTTTGTTCATCTTGATGAGTGTTAGCCTGTCGGCACTGTCGGTTGACAAGCGGCTACGCTTATCTGTGATGATTCCCCCAGCCGCACTAAACACCCTCTCCGACAACACGCTAGCCGCAGGACAAGCAAGCACCTCAAGGGCATACAGCGCTAGTTCAGGCCACATGTCCAGCTTCGACACCCAGTAGTTGTAGGGGGCAGAG
The DNA here is from genome assembly GCF_035609145.1 of Eleutherodactylus coqui. Taxonomy (NCBI): domain Eukaryota; kingdom Metazoa; phylum Chordata; class Amphibia; order Anura; family Eleutherodactylidae; genus Eleutherodactylus; species Eleutherodactylus coqui. Next base: position 306,071,359 of record NC_089839.1, read on the forward strand.
GCGTCACCAAGGATGGTCGTGCGATCCGCTACGTACTCCCTCACCATCCTTTTACAGTGCTCCCGCCGACTCACCCGTGACTGGGGAGCGGTGACACAGTCTTGGTGGGGAGCCATAAAGCTGGCCAGGCCCTTAAAGACTGTTGCACTGCCTGGGATGTACATGCTGCTCGATCTCCGCACCTCCCCTGCTACCTTGCCCTCGGTACTGCGCCTTCTGCCACTAGCGCTGTCGGCTGGGAATTTTACCATCAGCTTGTCCGCAAGGGTCCTGTGGTATAGCAACACTCTCGAACCCCTTTCCTCTTCGGGAATCAGAGTGGGCAGGTTCTCCTTATACCGTGGATCGAGCAGTGTGTACACCCAGTAATCCGTAGTGGCCAGAATGCGTGCAACGCGAGGGTCACGAGAAAGGCATCCTAACATGAAGTCAGCCATGTGTGCCAGGGTACCTGTACGCAACACATGGCTGTCTTCACTAGGAAGATCACTTTCAGGATCCTCCTCCTCCTCCTCCTCCTCAGGCCATACACGCTGAAAGGATGACAGGCAATCAGCCGGTGTACCGTCAGCAGCGGCCCAAGCTGTCTCTTCCCCCTCCTCCTCATCCTCCTCATGCTCCTCCTCCTCCTCCTGTACGCGCTGAGAAATAGACAGGAGGGTGCCCTGACTATCCAGCGGCATACTGTCTTCCCCCGCCCCCGTTTCCGAGCGCAAAGCAGCTGCCTTTATGGTTTGCAGGGAATTTCTCAAGATGCATAGCAGAGGAATGGTGACGCTAATGATTGTAGCATCGCCGCTCACCACCTGGGTAGACTCCTCAAAATTACCAAGGACATGGCAGATGTCTGCCAACCAGGCCCACTCTTCTGAAAGGAATTGAGGAGGCTGACTCCCACTGCGCCGCCCATGTTGGAGTTGGTATTCGACTATAGCTCTACGCTGTTCATAGAGCCTGGCCAACATGTGGAGCGTAGAGTTCCACCGTGTGGGCACGTCGCACAGCAGTCGGTGCACTGGCAGCTTAAAGTGATGTTGCAGGGTGCGCAGGGTGGCAGCGTCCGTGTGGGACTTGCGGAAATGTGCGCAGAGCCGGCGCGCCTTTACGAGCAGGTCTGACAAGCGTGGGTAGCTTTTCAGAAACCGCTGAACCACCAAATTAAAGACGTGGGCCAGGCATGGCACGTGCGTGAGGCTGCCAAGCTGCAGAGCCGCCACCAGGTTACGCCCGTTGTCACACACGACCATGCCCGGTTGGAGGCTCAGCGGCGCAAGCCAGCGGTCGGTCTGCTCTGTCAGACCCTGCAGCAGTTCGTGGGCCGTGTGCCTCTTATCGCCTAAGCTGAGTAGTTTCAGCACGGCCTGCTGACGCTTGCCCACCGCTGTGCTGCCACACCGCGCGACACCGACTGCTGGCGACATGCTGCTGCTAACACATCTTGATTGCGAGACAGAGGAGGAGGAGGAGGAGGAGGGTGCTTTAGTGGAGGAAGCATACACCTCCGCAGATACCAGCACCGAGCTGGGGCCCGCAATTCTGGGGGTGGGTAGGACGTGAGCGGTCCCAGGCTCTGACTCTGTCCCAGCCTCCACTAAATTCACCCAATGTGCCGTCAGGGAGATGTAGTGGCCCTGCCCGCCTGTGCTTGTCCACGTGTCCGTAGTTAAGTGGACCGTGGCAGTAACCGCGTTGGTGAGGGCGCGCACAATGTTGCGGGAGACGTGGTCGTGCAGGGCTGGGACGGCACATCGGGAAAAGTAGTGGCGACTGGGAACTGAGTAGCGCGGGGCCGCCGCCTCCATGATACTTTTGAAGGACTCAGTTTCCACAACCCTATACGGCAGCATCTCAAGGCTGATGAATTTTGCTATGCGGACGGTTAACGTTTGAGCGTGCGGGTGCGTGGCGGCGTACTTGCGCTTGCGCTCGAACACTTGCGCAAGCGACGGCTGAACGGTGCGCTGAACTACACTGCTGGATGGGGCCGAGGACAGCGGAGATGAGGGTGTGGGTGCAGGCCATGAGGCGGTAGTGCCTGTCTCCTGAGAGGGGGGTTGCATCTCAGTGGCAGGTTGGGGCACAGGGGGAGAGGCAGGGGTGCAAACCGGAGGCGGTGAACGGCCTTCGTCCCACCTTGTGGGGTGCTTGGCCATCATATGTCTGCGCATGGTGGTGGTGGTGAGGCTGTTGGTGTTGGCTCCCCGGCTGAGCTTTGCGCAACAAAGGTTGCACACCACTGTTCGTCGGTCGTCAGGCGTCTCTGTGAAAAACTGCCAGACCTTAGAGCACCTCGGCCTCTGCAGGGTGGCATGGCGCGAGGGGGCGCTTTGGGAAACACTTTGTGGATTATTCGGTCTGGCCCTGCCTCTACCCCTGGCCCTGGCCACCGCACTGCCTCTTGCAACCTGCCCTGCTGATGCCCTTGACTCCCCCTCTGAAGACCTGTCCTCCTGAGTAAGCGTTGCACACCAGGTGGGGTCAGTCACCTCATCGTCCTGCTGCTCTTCCTCCGAATCCTCTGTGCGCTGCTCCCTTGGACTTACTGCCCTTACTACTACCTCACTGCAAGACAACTGTGTCTGATCGTCATCGTCCTCCTCACCCACAGAAAGTTGTTGAGACAGTTGGCGGAAGTCCCCAGCCTCTTCCCTCGGACCCCGGGAACTTTCGAATGGTTGGGCATCAGTGACGATAAACTCCTCTGGTGGGAGAGGAACCGCTGCTGCCCAATCTAAGCAGGGGCCCGAGAACAGTTCCTGGGAGTGTTCCCGCTCCTGAGCAGGTGTCATTGTAGTGGAGTGAGGAGGCTGGGAGGAAGGAGGAGCAGCAGACAGAGGATTCGGATTTGCAGCAGTGGACGGCGCAGAACTGCGTGTTGACGATAGGTTGCTCGAAGCACTTTCTGCCATCCAGGACAGGACCTGCTCACACTGCTCATTTTCTAATAACCGTCTCCCGCGTGGACCCATTAATTGGGCGATGAATGTGGGGACGCCAGAAACGTGCCTCTCTCCTAATCGCGCAGCAGTCGGCTGCGACACACCGGGATCAGGAGCTCGGCCTGTGCCCACACCCTGACTTGGCCCTCCGCGTCCTCGGCCGCGTCCACGTCCTCTAGGCCTACCCCTACCCCTCAGCATGCTGTATTACCAGTGATTTGATTTCACAGGCAGGAAATAAATTGGCGCAAGACTGCAGGCCAAATATAATTTTTTCCCTTTTTGGAAAACTAAAGGCCCCACTGCCTCTAGTGAATGAATAATCTAAGTTTAATAACTGTGCTGTGTCCCTGCTAATGTGTCACAGAACGTGAGGGTAGCAGAGTTATTATAACTCTGACAGAGCAGGTATTTTTTTCCCAATTAAGGAAAGCAAATGGCGAAGCCAGCAGTAAAGCGTAGCTGGGTGCGTATGATTTAGCAATGTTTTTCACGCAGCTCACACGTCTCCACCGCCCGTAAGGACGGACAGAGGCTGGACAAATAGATTTGTTTTCACTTGTTTTTCCACCAAAAGGCAGCACTGCGTATATTCTATGAATAATAACTGTGTTGTGGCCCTGCCTATACAATTCTTTCCCTGCAGTATCAATGGAGGGTGGAATGCTCTGCAGAGGCGATTTTGAGAAGCCCAAAAAAAATGCAGCACAGCTAACAGCAGCCTGGACAGTACTGCACACGGATAAATATGGCCCTAGAAAGGACCGTTGAGGTTCTTGAAGGCTACACTCACTCCTAACACTCTCCCTGCCTATGCAACACTTCTGTCCCTAATGCCAGGTGCAACGCTCTGCAGAGCCGATTTTGAGGGGAAAAAAATGCCACTGCTAACAGCAGCCAACACACAGCTATCAGTGGCCCTAATAAGGACCTTTGGGGGGTCTTGAAGCCTACACTAACTACCAATTCTTTCCCTACAGCAGCTCCGGTATAAACAGCACTGTCCCTCATCTAACTCACACCGCATCTGAGGCGAGCCGCGGGAGGGGCCGACTTTTATATTAGGCGAACACCTGATCACCCCAGCCACTCACAGCAGGGGGGTGGTATAGGGCTTAAACGTTGCAGGGGGAAGTTGTAATGCCTTCCCTGTCTTTCAATTGGCCAGAAAAGCGCGCTAACGTCTCAGGGAAGGAAGTGAAAGTAACCAGAACACCGCATGGTGTTCGTTACGAATAACGAACATCCCGAACACCCTAATATTCGCACGAATATCAAGCTCGGACGAACGCGTTCGCTCATCTCTAATCTCGGACCACCTTCTTCCTCAGTGAAGAGCTTGTTCATATGCCACCTCTGCAAGACACCCCTGTGTGCCTACAGTTTCTAAGATAATGTGTGGAGAAGGGCTGAGAAAATATGTCACTCAGCGTACAAAGTGGCATTGCACAGGACTTGGGGAATCTATGAGTGTATCACGCTAAGAGATATTGACCCCTTGCTGGAGCAGAAGGACTAGCAAAGTTCAGGATGCCACCATTGCGTCAAACAACTCAATGACAAGCAAGATATATATGGCTTTTCTAGGTTAAAAGGATGATTTAAAAAATCTAATAGATGCACTTCTATCTTCGTGTTTATAATAGCCATGTGCTGTTATAATAAAATGCACAATATGTTCAAGAATTTATATGATTAACTCATCTTAGAGCACATTTGTGCGCTATTGGGAACGACATTGGCATCAAAGATTAGTGACCACTTTGAGAAATCTACCATCTAACTTTATGTTGAGAGCATTGTTGTGGCCCATCAAAGATAGCAAATTAGTTTTTTTTTTGTTTATATTATTTGCACACCATACATGGTCCACTGAAGGCCTCCATCTTGGTTATAAACTCTTTGCAATCCAAAACAAAGTAGCAAATGATCTGCTAACTGCAAAAGCCTCAAAACATTACTCTGTTCTGTCCTTTGACACGGTTGACCACTCCTTCCTGTTACAAAGTCTCTCCTCCCTTGTTCTCACACACTCGGGCATTTCCTGCAACTCCTCGTACCTCACTGACCGAACAGTTAGTGTCTCTCACCGTGTCCTCACCTTACCTTTTCTCGGTTGTTGTCCCTCAAGGCTCTGTCCTAGGACACCTACTCTTCTGCATCTACACCTATTCCGTAGGACAGCTCATAGAATCATATGGTTTTCAGTACCACCTTCATGCCAATGACACTGATTATAAATCTTTAGCTCAGTTGTTAGACACTTTGAAATTCTGGAAAGAAGAGAGGAATCAGCTAAATTCTCCTTCTTCTACTCTTCCCCCACCTCACTCAACACCCCCACAGGACTTATCAATCACAATCAATGGCTCTGTACTGTCACGAGTATCTCTCTGTCCCACGAGTCTGCTTTCTAGGTGTAACATTTGACTTTGCCTTCAAACCCCACATTCAATCTCTCGCCTCCTCCAACTCAAATCATCTGTCAGATACAATCTTTCCTTACTAGTGCATGCCCTCATCATCTCCTATCTAGACTACTGCAATATCTTTCTCCCATCCATCGCTCTTGCACCCCTCCAATCTATCCTCAACTCTGCTAGGCAGTTTATCCACCGCTCACCATGTTACTCTTCACTTGCTGCTTATCGCCCAGGGGTTCCCAAGGCTTTATGTTGCCTGAGTCGGTGTGAAATGGCATTTCCCCCAAAACGTAAAAAAACACTCATTTTAGAGGTATTGAGAGTGCTAATACACTAGATACTCAACACATATTTGAATCACAAAGACTTGTCTGAAGTGACACAGTAATAGTACGCCCAGTAGTGGCCGCAATAGTAAGTGCCCCTCTTAATAGCCCAATAATAATAGTGACCCTGTTAGTGGCCCCAGTAGTAATACAGACCCCTATTGTGGCTTAGTAGTAATAGTGCCCTTATTAGTGGCCCTACTAGTAATAGTGAACCCCTCATAGTGGTCCCAGTAGGAACAGTGCCCCTATTAGTGGCCCCAAAATTAATAGTGACCCTGTTAGTTGCTCCAATAGTGTTCCCAGTAGTAAGTGACCCCATAGTCGCCTCAGTAGTAATAGTGACCCCCATAATGTGGCTCCAGTAGTAATAGTGAACCCCAAGTTGCCTCAATAGTAGTAATTACCCCCATGATGGCTCCAGTAGTAATAGTGCCCCTGCAGTGGACCTCTGGCTGGGCAGCAACCCCACAAACTGTTAGCTCACTCAGCCCGAAGCTCCGGTTGGGTGGCTGCCACTACTGTTATCACTCTGTGACCCTGAACTCTTTGCCCAGTGTCTCTGTTCCTGGTTGGTCAGCTCACAACTGGCAATTATCTTTTACTGGCCATTAAAGGAGATGTCCCGCGCCGAAACGGGTTTTTTTTTTTTTAAACCCCCCCCCCCGTTCGGCGCGAGACAACCCCGATGCAGGGGTTAAAAAACCCACCCGCACAGCGCTTACCTGAATCCCGGCGGTCCGGCGTCTTCATACTCACCTGCTGAAGATGGCCGCCGGGATCCTCCGTCTTCGTGGACCGCAGCTCTTCTGTGCGGTCCACTGCCGATTCCAGCCTCCTGATTGGCTGGAATCGGCACGTGACGGGGCGGAGCTACACGGAGCCGCTCTCTGGCACGAGCGGCTCCATAGAAGACTACAGAAGACCCGGACTGCGCAAGCGCGGCTAATTTGGCCATCGGAGGCCGAAAATTAGTCGGCACCATGGAGACGAGGACGCTAGCAACGGAGCAGGTAAGTATAAAACTTTTTATAACTTCTGTATGGCTCATAATTAATGCACAATGTATATTACAAAGTGCATTATTATGGCCATACAGAAGTGTATAACCCCACTTGCTGCCTCGGGACATCTCCTTTAATAATCTGCCACCCTCTGAGATCCTGCAGATTGCCACCTGAGATGGCAGGCTCAGTTTGCCTCATGACAAGGGCACCCCTGCTATCACCAAGAGAATCCAATATTATCAATGACATACAAGGTCATCCACATGTTCCCTCCATACATCTTTGAATTAAACTCCCAATATCTCCCACATGTAACCTCCAGTCCCTGTAAGACCTCTTCCTCTGCTATCCCCAGTGACCTCCTCACATATTCGTCTCCAGAATTTCTCCCTTGTGTCACCTATACTTGGAACTTGCCACCTCAACACACCAGAATCTCCACCACCTGGAAAAGCTTCAAAAAAACCCTGAAAACCTTCTCTTCAGACAAGCTATAACCAACAGTAACCATGCTGCCACCACAACAGGAGCATCTTCTACTCCCACCATGGTTCCACCGGCTGCAAGCTGCTAGAAGGGGAACGCAACAATGGGCTGACAGTAAGGCAGCTCGCATAGTAGAGCTTATGGCATGTGAGTATTAGCATAGATAGCAGGCTTGCTGCTGACCCTACCCATCTCTTTGGTCCTCCACTCGGCTGAGCTGAACTCCTGAAGTGCTCAATAGGTCAGCCAACCTCTGCTCTTCTCTCCGAAAACTTCAGCAAGTGCATGGGTGGTTGGGTAGGTTGCCCTTAGTTATTATGGAGCTATGGAGTTATTGAGGCCCCCCTTCCCTACACTTACTGACAGTGATGGCGTCCCTTAACACCTTCCTGCCCATGGACATATATGAACATCCTGGGTAGGAAGTAGTTTGCGTATAATGATGTACATTTACGTCATATGATATGATGTACATCTAATTAATTACGTAAAAATCTCTTCACATCCAGGACATACATATATGTATCGGGCTGCCAAGGGGTTAGGGGACACCGTCAATGTGAACATACCCTAAAACTTAATATAAGTGGTGATTTTACTCAGTGCTTTACATAGTTTATTTTTTATTATGATGGGGGGGGGGGACATTTTGTACAGGGGCCATCTGACCTAAAGCCCCCATACATAATAAGCCCTTGCAGGCAGGGTCCTCTAGCCTTCTACATCAGTTTGTTAGTCATTGAGTGGATGTTTATTTTTCCTGTCACTCTATATATGTAATGTGGTTGTATATGTAGTTTATATGTTGTTAGACCCGTATATTTTGCATTTGTACAGCACCCTGGAATTAATAGTACTTTAAAGTAAGCAATAATAATCATTTGTGCCAAGATCCTCACTGGAGTTAGTTGTTCATTTTGAACTACTTGAATTGGCTTCTTTCTGTTTGACATTGGTTCCACTCAAAAAAATTGCAGTCCATTGAGCGATGGTAAGTGACTGGCGCAATTTAAGTTCAATCAGAAATTGTAATTAGTTACAGAAGGTACTGGAATAGGAATATTTCTTCTTACTGTACAAGCGACTCAACCTTTGCTCTACTTAACCCGCAATGTTTACTAACCTTCTCATTTCAGAAGATGATTGTCCTAATTCATTAGACCGTGAAATAAAAAGTTGATATTTTTAATCGGGCTTTATTTATAACAGGAAACAGACATTCCTCGTCTAATTTTTAACTCGCTCCCTACAAAGATTATTATCAGCTACGGAACCATGTTGTACCATTCAGTTAGATTTCCACTTTCATTTCATGGTCAAAGTCGAAATATCGTTTTTTTTGGCTGGAAACATGTATTTTCTTTACACGTGACTACAAAGAATATTTCATGAACTATAAGCAAAGGGTCATTTTTTTGAAGTCTATCTCTCATTATATTTTACATATCACAAACTAGCGGGATGTTACATTAACTTAAAGGGGTTGTCTCGCGCCGAAACGGTTTTTTTTTTTCCATAGGCCCCCCGTTCGGCGCAGGACAACCCCAAGGGATGTGTTAAAAAAAAAAAAACATATTACTTACCCGAATCCCCGCTCTGCGACGTCTTCCTTCTTCCTTCTTCTTCCTTCACCAAGATGGCCGCCGGGATCTTCACCCACGATGCACTGCGGGTCCTTTCCCATGGTGCACCGTGGGCTCTGTGTGGTCCATTGCCGATTCCAGCCTCCTGATTGGCTGGAATCGGCACACGTGACGGGGCGGAGCTACGCGATGACGCGTAGAAGAGGCGGAGCCAGAACGCTGCTCGTGCCGGACCGAGCAGAAGGGGAGAAGACCGCACAGCGCAAGCGCATCTAAAAAAGCAAGAAGACATCAGAATTAGACGGATCCATGGAGACGAGGACGCCAGCAACGGAGCAGGTAAGTGAATAACTTCTGTATGGCTCATATTTAATGCACGATGTACATTACAAAGTGCATTAATATGGCCATACAGAAGTGTATACCCCCACTTGCTGCCGCGAGACAACCCCTTTAATATACTCGATAACATTGTAGAATCAAGGTTCAAGACGTAGGCCTTATCTACTGCATCAGCCCAGCTCCACATTGCTGGTTCTTCAGGGGACCCGGTGTCGCACTAGGAGTTCTAAATAGGCCAAAGAGAAGACATTCACCACTAGTAACTTTATTAACAAATTGCATGCTTTCCTGTGGGATTACCAGTTCTTGATTAAAGAACATTGCACTTGTCGTACCGCGCTGCCACCATCCCAAACACTGGATCAAATCTTCAGGTTGTTAAGACTGGTTCAGTCTGTTTCCAGCAGGGAAACTGACCAAAGGTCCTTTGAGCCAACTGAGTCACACCCAAAGCCCTGCAGACAGCAACAACCTGCAATCTGCTGTGTTGCTGCAACTCTCTACACACGCACAGATCCCGTGGATCCCGAGGGAATAAAGGCGGTAGCATGTTTGGTGTACGTAGGCAAAAAAAAGAACCATGGAGGAATGTTACGTAAAACGTTATGGGAATAGAACATGGAGAACCCAAAAACTTAACCACAAACATTCACAACACAAGACTGGGAATTGATGGGAAACTGATCAAATTTGCCGATGACACATAGCTAGGAGGGATAATTAACACTAGGGAAGAGAGAGAGTATTTAAAAAGACCTAGAAAAGCTTGAACAGTGGGCAGCGACTAACAGAATGGTATTTAACAAGGAGAAATGCAAAGTCCTACATCTGAGCAAATGAAAAAAGCGCATACAGAATGGGAGGAATTGAGCTAAGCAGCCCATGTGAAAAAGACTTGGGTATACTAATAGATCACACACTGAACATGAGTCAACAATGTGATGCAGCAGCAAAAAAAGGCAAACACAATTCTGGGATGTATTAAGAGAAGCATAGAGTCTATATCATGTGAGGTAATTATCCCCCTCTATTCCTCATTAGTCAGACCTCATCTGGAATACTGTGTCCAGTTCTGGGCACCCCACTTTAAAAGAGACATAGACAAACTGGAGCAAGTTCAGAGAAGAGTTACCAAGATGGTGAGCGGTCTGCAAATCATGTCCTATGAGGAATGCTTAAAGGACCTGGGAATGTTTAGCTTGCAGAAGAGAAGGCTGAGAGGAGACTTAATAGCTGTCTACAAATATCTGAAGGGTTGTCACAGTGCAGAGGGATCAGCCCTATTCTCATCTGCACAAGGAAAGACTAGAAGCAATGGGATGAAACTGAAAGGGAGAAGACACAGATTACATATTAGACAGAGAGGGGGATCAATGAGTGGAACAGGTTACCATAGGAGATGGGGAGTTGTCCTTCAATGGAAGTCTTTAAACAAAGACTGGACAAATATCTGTCTGGGATGATTTAGTGATCCTGCACTGAGCAGGGGGTTGGACCCAATGACCCTGGAGCTCCCTTCCAACTCTAACATTCTACAATTCTATGAGTGCACAATTTCTTTTATAAAGAGCCCATTCTTATGTTTCCCCAATGGCACTAGCTAAAATCTTGACAGCTTACTAACACCACTAGGGGATCTGATCTGTATACAGTTGTATATCATTCATTTGGCATATATAGATGTAAGACCACCTAGTAGTGCAATTTCTATATCCAGGGAGCCAAGTATAGGGTGGGAATAGAGAAGCAGTGTTCCCACACTAAAAAATGGAAAGGTATTATACATATAATTGTCATGTATGAAAAAACTTGTTACCCTAAAGGTAAGATATCTACTAGTAGTATCTCTCAGATACGTCCTCCTTGTATCCATTTGTGAGGAATGAATAACGTCCACCGATGCCTTCATTAAAAAAATGTCTGTTATATTAATATGAATCTGTAGGGTCTCCCTGCGTTGCTGTCTGTGTTCATGGTCATGTGCAGGGAGCAAGTAACAAAAAATTATAAGGTACTTGGAATGATGGATCTGAAAACCATGCATCACTCTAAACAAAAATATTTTTCAGAGCAGTGAGACAGTGAAACTCTCTGCCTGAGGACGTGGTGATGGGAAACTTCATAAAAGAGTACAAGAGGGGCTGAACGCCTTTCCTGAGTGTAACAATGTTATATGTTATAATCATTAATAACTTCAGGAGGGTCGATGATCCAGGGATAAATCCAATTGACAGATTGGAGTCAGGAAGGAATTTTTCCCTTAAATGGGGAAAATTGGATCCTACCTCATTGGGGGGTTTTGCCTTTCTTTGGATCAACATTGGGAGGTAATAGGCTCAACTGGGTGGACATATATCTTTTTTTCGGTCTTATACACTATCTTACTATGTCAACCCATCACAGGAGTCATTCTTCCCAAGAGTACCATATGAGAGATGTAGATTGGCTCTTACACCATGGGCCTAGGGTTTTGGTCTTTTTTCACAGTATCCTTCCCATAACATATATCAGATAATCAAGGATTTACAAAGTTTGTGTACCTTAAGTTCTCAAAATTCAGAGAAATTGTGAGATAAGAATAATGGTACTGAAGAAATAAGTACAGTCAGAAATGGCAGAACACTTAATAGGGATGCCCTTAAAATAATAAATGGCCAAAACTTTGTAAACTGTATGGTGACTAATGCTAGAAGTCTGACCAGGGTTGACAAAGTGGAAGTAATAATGTCTGAGAAAAACTATGACATAGTGAGAATAACAGAGACCTGGTTGGAGGACGGAGATTAACATGAGGTGTCTCTTTGAGTAGAGATACATGGAGAGAAAAATAATAAAATCCTAATAGGGGTTTTCTGAGGGGCACCGAAAATCTAATATCAAGGCAAATAGTTGAAGTGGCACATCACAATGAGGTAATTATTATGGGGGACATTAACTGTCCAGACATAAATGATGACAACATTGTTCTTCCTCTTTACAAGTCACTGGTCAGACCACACATGGAATATTGTGGACAGTTTTGGGCACTGGTACTCAAGAAAGACATATTAGAGCTTGAGCGGGTACAAAGGGCAACTAAAGTAATAAATGGAATGGTCAGACTCAGAGGCGTAACTTGAAGCTTCTGGGCCCCACTGCAAAAACCTGTAACAGGGCCCCCAACTATAATGGTTTATTCATAGTACCGGGCTCCCTATATGAGAGGAGAGGCCTTATAGGCCCCCTAAGGCTCCTGGGCCTGGGTGCCACCACACCCCCTGCATCCCCTAAAGTTACGTCGGTGGGAAGACTACAATCCTTAAAGAGGTTACCAAAATTGGGATAATTCACTTAAAAAAAAAAGATGGCTGAGGAGCGACCTAATAACTATGCTCAGATATATCAGTGCTCAATACACAGATCTCTCCCATCGTCTATTTATACCCAAGACTGTGACTGTAACAAGGGGGCGCTCTAATAACCATGTATAAATATATCAGGATACGGCCTGCGGGCCTTGAGTTTGACACATGTGCTGAAGATTATCAAACCGCCATCATCAAGCCTGGACATCAATCCATCGTACAAGACATTTAAAGGCTTATCAATCCAAGTTTCTCAAAAGTAACAATATCATCATGCAGCGGCAGTTCTGGTTCGCTACAATAATATGTTTGTATGCATGAGCCCATAATCTCATACAATTCTCCGAACTCGCTACTGAAGACATTTCTCTTGAACAGATCTCTGACTGTGAAATCAATCTACCTAGCCAAAATCAAGGTTTATAAATCAGCTCAATTGTTCATTCAAACACCCGGCCAATGTAGGATATTGTGGGTGTCTGAGCAAGGCAAAACATATGTTCAGAGACATCGAATGTTAGGCATTAAGTCCATCATTCAAACAGCGCCGAATGCGGACATCAAAACATCTCAGATGGAACAGTAAAGATACAAAACACACTATAGGAAAATGTCACAGAGAGTATAAGCTGTCTGCAGTGATTGTTCCTTAGGAGCAGCGGGATCCAAACTTTACACTTGGAAGAGAACTTGGCACTGCATAAATCGCAAAGTACTTCGAGAAGTAAATTTGTTATTCATGGTTTTCCTAAGACATCAGGAAACTGAACATGATTCATTTAGTCATCTAGTCCTACAACACATATTAAGTATGCAGTGCTTTTGGAGGTGTAAGGGAAGAAGATGAGGATAGTAGTAATGCATAATGCGGGCTTGTTTACTGAAATGAATGCCTCAACATACTTAGAGAACTTCATGGTCAACATTGTCTTCGCGGACATGGACCATTCTCATATACATTGGGACCGGGGATGTATGCTTTTGGCTACTTCTATCCTTAATGGACTGTGCACTGTAAACACATAACTTGGTGTTAGCTTCCTAAGATATACAGGGTGGGCCACGGAAAAAAATAGACCATACTGGGATGGGAAGAATGAGTAATTGGATTGTTTTTTGCAAAGCTCTACCCGCATGTTACAACAGATGCTGGAAGTGGTCACTTCTCTGCAACTGTCGGCATGTGGCAACATGTTGGTTGATGCTGCCTGCAGCTCTTCAACGGTGATGGTGCAGATAGTGTTTGTAATGTTTTCTTTGAGTTCATCCAGAGTATGTGGATTATTGACACACAGTTTCTGCCTTAAATTTCCCAAGAGATAAAAATCACGTGTAGACAAGTCCGGGGAAGGTGATGGCCATAACCCTTTGCTCACAGTTCGCTCTTCCATAAAGAGCCAGTGCCATGCCAGTGAGTTGTGGGAGGGGTGGCACGTTGCCCCTTTTGTTGTTGGTAAAACTATTCAAATGAACCAAAGTATTCACAGTTGATTCAAAGAAAACTTGTCCAACTATTCGTGTTACTGACACTGCGCACCAAATGCCAATTGTCTGGTTGCGCAGAGGTGTTTTGTGAGTCAGATGGGGATGTTCAGGAGACCAGTACCTCGTGTTCTGTGAATTCACGTGATCTGATGTATGAAATCACGCTTCGACCTTCGTAAAGTACAGCAATGGGTCTGACAGTCCTCTAGCGCTCATAGTCAATAACCGCGCACACTAATTTACACGTTCGACATGTCGTTTATGATATACCAACTTGGTAGGACAGACTTTGAGGGCTATTAGCAATCTGTTGCCGAATGCCACGGATTACTCCTGACATCTAGACTGATGAAGGCCTTGGTTTCTTCATGCTTGCAACCAGGGGCGTAATTATAGGGGATGCAGTGGATGCAGTTGCACCCGGGCCCAGAGGCGGTAGCCCACTTTCCCACATGACTCCCACAAAGCTCTGTGATTTTACTTTAGTTTTCAGGGGCAGCGTTCCTGCCTCCGACAGTGGCTTTAGCACACCCCATAAAAAATGCGATGCTGGAAAGCGTCATGTTAAAGCACATGTCTGCGAGGCTCCATTGAGGTCAGTGGGAGCATTATACCACAATTACCACGACATTCAAAACACTGCAGTAGTAGTGGGAAAAAAACGCCTGTGTGAGAGCGGCCGTAAGAGCCCCATAAGACCTCTTTTCTCCACCTGCTCATAGAAACCAATCACAGTGCAACTTTCATTTCTTATACTGCAAAGCATTTCGAGGCAATTATGCCTCTTCTTCAGTCAAGGCGGTGTGTCTCCAGCGGGACTGAAGAAGAGGCATAATTGTCTCGAAACGCCTTGCTTTTTTTTTGCTGAATGTTCTTTCATTTCAATAAAGGAATAACATTTTTTATTCAAATAAATGCACATTTTTCTAAAAAGGGTTGCGCCATTCTCTCAGTTTTTGCCCTTTTCCATAATGGAACATGGAAACAAATTGATGCATGAATAATTACAAGAGGCGAACAGTTGTTCACATGGCCGTTCATTGGAGCAATCTTCCCCCTGTGTCTATGTACTTTAGTGAGCGTTCTTTAAGTAAGTGCCGATTGACTAACTTTGACGATCAGTGATTGTACGGGCAATTGGTCTGTATTTTGTCCTGGCATAGACTCCTCTCGGCGTTAAAAACATCCAGCCGGAATATTGACCCTTGTGGACAGGAGACATTATTGTAGTAGATGCCTGTTAGATGGAGATACTGACATGTTCTGACCAGCTGCCAAGAAGGGATAGTAGATTCATGCTGCTCACGCCATATTCTGCCCTCCCATCAGCAACAGAAATCTGGATCCATCTGACCATGAAGAACCTGAGATGTTTTTCCGCTGCTCAGTGATACAATGTTGCGCTCTTTGGCCCCTGGAGTCTCGCCTTTCTATTTCTCTTAGACACAATGTGAACTACATAGAGGAAGCGGAAACAGGCAGACCTCCATGTGAAAAGGCCGCATGGCGACTAAACGTTACTGCAGTCCTGATGGCACTAGCAGACTTGAGGACTACACGGTGTCAGGTGCATATGGTGAAAGCCTCTGTAGATTATGGCTACTTTCCAAGCCCCTTCCCACTGACCAATAATGGCATGGTAATAGCAACTACATGATATGAAATCTAATTTTCGATTCCATTGTCTAGTTGTTTGAAAAAGAGGCTCTCCGCCTTGAAACACGTCACGATTCTGGTTACAAGTAAAGCTTTTCTCACCATTTACCTTGTAGATTTTTTGGTTTCTTTCACCATCTTAGACACAATGGCGCTGAAACTGGTCATCTGCTGTACTAACTTATCCGTGCTAACACATTACTTGGAGAACCAGCGCTGTATTCGGCTGCTCCTAACTGTTTAGCAGAACGATTCCTGACATCCTCCTCTGACCCCTTTCAGAGATGAGTAGTTTCTGTCCACAGGATCCCCTTGCGCTGGATGTTTTTCCTCGATCGCACCATACTCTGTATACCCTCCACACTGTTATACAAGAAAACCCCCCGCGGTTGGCGGTAATACCCCGGCTAGTCTAGCTCCGATGACCGGCCTCGTTGGAAGTCGCTCCGATTGCTGCATTTTCTCACCTAATGTGAATTCACACTGAACCTGATCCGCTGAAAACTTGTCACGTGATTTTGTGCTGCATTCTGGGGTCATAGCTCTAATTTCCACATAGGAAACGCCAACCGTGGAAGGCCCGTAATTTCTAATAATGCGGCTAATGTATGTTAGGCTCCATCTGATTTCCAATTGAGTGCTATGGGCTTCAAAGCCAGTCTTTATTGAAGATTTGACACACGACGCCGTATCTATGAAGTGATTATTATATTCCTTTAGAATTACAGAAACGAGGTAGGAAATGAAATATTGAAGCATCAGACACACATTTTATAAGGAATCACAAAAACAACGCATTTTATCTTAAAAAAAAATCCAAGCCGCCAGTATAATATGTGGTCGCATTACCACGAAGAGACTAATTTTATGAGACTGAAATAAACCATTTTTATGAGTATTTTAACACAATTTAATAGTATCCTAAAACAACTGCTTGCTAATTGTATTTTTTATGAGACATCATAATTTAGGCAACCCTGAATCATACAATTTGTTTTTTAATTTTACTTTCCACATTAAGAAAAATAATGTTGTACTTGAAGTACATGATGTCATCAGATGGCTTCTTGATTCTCTGAATTGTAAAGTCAATAAAACGTCTGCTGTTGTTTAACCTGAAATGATTACGGGCGACGTGTCATTATTGAACTCTTTGTAATTGGACTCATGACCAGTGGTGGACTGAAATATCTTGTGTCATCCCTCGTAACTCACGTCTCCTTTAATTGTATCAAGAACTCCGCTGTAATCATTGAACTTGTGAAACAACTCAAGAAAGTGATGAACCAAAGCAGCAAGTGGTCTGCTCCACTTTGAACTTTAGACAGGTAAGCTACGGATAGGCTCTCTTGTGGCTTGGCCCCTAGGTTGGTGTTAGAACCTGGCAAACCCAGGAAAGTGCCTGGGCCCACTGAGCTGAGGGGGCCTATATGTGACTCAGCTGGACTAATAATTGACTAGGGGGTGTAGTGCAGCCTATAAATGACTCAGGGGGCACATCAGGGCCGGGAAATTGCTAAGCGGGCACAATGGTATCTATAATTTTCTACGGGAGCACAGCAGAGCCTATAAATTGCTTCGAGTGCCCACTGTGGCTATGTCGCCCAAGGTCTTATATAAACCTGGAACCAGCCCTGCTTGGCTTACCAAGTGAAGGTCATTTTACATGAAACTGACACATCTGTCCAAGACTGAAAACAATAACAGATGATAACTATGGAGGACGGGACACAGGAGCAATCAGGGTGTCATGTATATGGATGGCTAGAAGACATTACACACATCACTGGGCAGAAAGTGGGGTAATAACAAAATTTTGAACAGAAAAGAACCCCATGAACTTGCCCAACTGGACCCACTAGGGAGCAGAGCACCATTCAAAAGAGGAGCACCAGTCTCGAAAAGGAGCACCCTAAGGATAGGTGATAAATGTTAGTTCTGGTTTAACCCCTTAAACCCTCTGATTCTTTTATGGGTCATACCAAGTCTCCTAACTTACATTATATAATTATTTAGGAGGGGTTTTGCCATGGAAAGCATTTATAGTTGTACTTAATATCGAACAAATACATTTCAGCATGTTCTATATAGGCAAATTTGTTTTTGGAAACCTATCTTTCAGCAGATTAGACCTACAATAGATATTTAAATAATAAATACATATGTATATTTCACAACTTCTATAAGAATCATGGACATAGCTATACTAGCGGTAGTCCCTGCAACTCCTACTGGGTTAATGGAGGGGAAACTAAGCTACGCCCGCTTATTAACACACCCCTTTCCTTATGACACTTGAGTTCTCCTAGGATTGAATTAAGGTATACATGGGCCATTAGGTGACAGAGTCACAGTGGCTCCTTAGTAGTTCATAGACCCTATTGTGCTCCCATAATCATTTATAGGCCCTGCTTTACTTCCTAAGTAATTTATACATCCCACTGTGCTCCTGAGGCATTTATAGGCCCAACTATGTCCTCATGCAATTAAAAAGCACCTACTTTTCCCTCTGAGCAATAAAAAAGCTCTTACTGTGCCTGCTGAGTAATTATTAAGGCCCCACTATGCCTCATCTATAAAATAATATATTCACTTCCATCACACTCCGATTGCATGTTCCATCCCTTTGCCTTGGTTCTTCTGGCCAGGAATGAGCAAAACATTGCAGGTGCTGCAATAACTTTATTACACTGCCTTACTAAAATTAAGAAATACCATATCTACGACTATATCTACGACATTGACTGATCAGCCCAGTCGGTGATTCTGTCATAGAAGTTAATTAGATTTGTCCTGAGTGACTTGTTTGTTACAAACCCATGCTGGCTCTGATTAATTACTCCATTCTGATCCAAGTACTTGCATTCATGCTGTTTAATAATTTGTTCAAAGATCTTTCCCGGTATAGAAGTCAGGCTCACAGGCCTGTAGTTTCCTGGATCCACCTTCTTCCCTTTTTTGAAGGTACGGACAACATTTGCTCTTCTCCAATCTTCTGGGACTTCTCCTGTTCTCCAGGAATTGCCAAAGATTATGGCGAGTGGTTCACCAATTACTTCTGCTGCTTTCTTCAGTAATCATAAGGCTAATAATAACATCACATTTGGTCATTTCTTTTTAAGCAGTTCCTTAATTATTTTTAAAGTAGCTCGAGTTATAGTTTGTTTGTTTTTCCTTAAGAAGAAGGCGACTGTACCTTTAAGAATTGTTTGCAAATAGATTCATTCCTGTCACGCACTTCCGTGAACCTTGCACCCAATAACACAATTTATATGATGTGCGCTCATTAAAACAAGCCTAGTCTTTTAACAGTAGAATTGTTAGCAAGATATGGGATTATAGGTCAGTAAACAATAAACACGTTGTCTTCGAATACTTGCCAAGTATCTAAAGTGTCTCATTGTTTTTGATGTTGAAATCTTGGCTGCAAACTCTTGCTCTTTTTATCAGTGGCTAAAACTTAGAGCAATTATTCCCTGCGATTCTACATCTCTACCGGGATTTGTGGTGTCATAAAACTTTTTGGTTCATTTCACCAGAATAATATGCATTTTAATTAGTGAAAAAAATACTATTGATGTGTATTATAGCTATTTATATTCTAGTTATTAGCACTACGGTCATATCGGGAAGGCATTTTCAGGCATTACAAAGAATGTACATGGTAATAAGTGACAACTGTAGCAATCATGTGCCTGAGGAGGAGATCAGATACGAGATAGACAGATAGATAGATAGATAGATATGAGATAGATATATAGATATGAGATAGACAGATAGATAGATAGATAGATATGAGATAGATATGAGATAGATAGATATGAGATAGATAGATAGATAGATAGATATGAGATGGATAGATATGAGATAGATCTATATATATAAAGCTGAAAGCCCTCACTGACTCATTAACTCACTCACTCACTCACTCACTGACTCACTGACTCGCCAAAAGTTCTCCAACTTCCCGATGTCGTAGAAACATGAATTTTGGCACGAGCATAGATTATCTCTAAAATAGGAAAAGTAATTGGGTCCCAACTCGATTATTCAATTCTAGCGCAAAAGAATTGGCGTCAAAATTTAACGTACATAATCTAAATCTCTCACTTCCCAATGTCATAGAAACTTAAAACTTGGCACGGGCATTGAATATGTCATAAATAGGAAAAGTTAATGGGTCCCAACTTGATTATTCAATTCTATGCGCAAAAGAATTAGCGTCCAAATTTTACGTACGGAATCTAATTCTTTCACTTCCCGGTGTCACAGAAACTCGAAATTTGGCACGGGCATTGATTATGTCATAAATAGGAAAAGCTAATGGGTCCCAACTCGATTATTCAATTCTATGTGCAAAATAATTAGCCTCAAAATTTTTCGTACGAATATATTTTTCTCACTTTCCAGTGTCATAGAAACGTGAAATTTGGCAGGAGCATTGATTATGTCATAAATAGGAAAAGCTAATGGGTCCCAACTCCATTATTCAATTCTATGCGCAAAAGAATTAGCGTCAAAATTTTACGTACGGAATCCAATTTTCTCACATAGAAACTTAAAATTTGGCACAGGCATTGAATATGTCATAAATAGGAAAAGCTAATGGGTCCCAACTCCATTATTCAATTCTTTGCGCAAAAGAATTAGCGTCCAAATTTTACGTACGGAATGTAATTTTCTCACATAGAAACTTAAAATTTGGCACGGGCATTGATTATGTCATAAATAGGAAAAGCTAATGGGTCCCAACTCGATTATTCAATTCTATGCGCAAAAGAATTAGTGTCCAAATTTTACGTACGGAATGTATTTTTCTCACTTTCCAGTGTCATGGAAATGTAAAATTTGGCACGAGCATTGATTATGTCATAAATAGGAAAAGCTAATGGGTCCCAACTCCATTATTTAATTCTATGCGCAAAAGAATTAGCGTCCAAATTTTACGTACGGAATGTAATTTTCTCACATAGAAACTTAAAATTTGGCACGGGCATTGATTATGTCATAAATAGGAAAAGCTAATGGGTCCCAACTCGATTATTCAATTCTATGCGCAAAAGAATTAGCATCAAAATTTTACGTACGGAATGTATTTTTCCCACTTTCCGGTGTCATAGAAACGTGAAATTTGGCACGCGCATTGATTATGTCATAAATAGGAAAAGCTAATTGGTCCTAACGCGAATATTCAATTCTAGCGCAAAAGAATTAGCGTCCAAATTTTACGTACGGAATGTAATTTTCTCACTTTCCGGTGTCATAGAAACAGGAAATTTGGCACGAGCATTGATTATGTCATAAATAGGAAAAGCTAATGGGTCCCACCTCGATTGTTCAATTCTAAGCGCAAAAGAATTAGCGTCCACATTTTACGTATGGAATCTAATTCTCTCACTTCCTTATGTCATTTTATATAAAGGAAACGTCGCATGGTTACCTCCTGTGGTGTTTCCTGGGTAACACAGAGAACTACGCAAAATGGTGAACATATGTTTTTCCGGTATCTCTAAAGTAACCACGACTTCATAAGATTTTCCATGTGAACACCAGATAAATACCAGGACCAAATTAACTCGGGCGAAGCCGGGTATATCAGCTAGTATATAGATATGAGATAGATAGATAGATAGATAGATAGATAGATAGATAGATAGATAGATAGATAGATAGATAGATAGATAGATAGATAGATGTGAGATAGATATATAGATATGAGATAGATAGATAGATAGATAGATAGGAGATAGATAGATAGGAGATAGATAGATAGATAGATAGGAGATAGATATGGGATAGATAGATAGATAGATAGATAGATAGATAGATATGAGATAGATAGATAGATAGATAGGAGATAGATATGGGATAGATAGATAGATAGATAGATAGATAGATAGATAGATATGAGATAGATAGATAGATAGATAGATATGAGATAGATAGATATGAGATAGATAGATATGAGATAGATAGATAGATAGATAGATAGATAGATAGATAGATAGATAGATAGATAGATAGATAGGAGAGAGATAGATATAGATAGATAGATAGATAGATAGATAGATAGATAGATAGATAGATAGATAGGAGAGAGATAGATAGATAGATATGAGATAGATAGATAGATAGATAGATAGATAGATAGATAGATAGATAGATAGATAGATAGATAGATATGAGGTGGATAGATAGATAGATAGATAGGAGATAGATATGGGATAGATAGATAGATAGATAGATAGATATGAGATAGATAGATAGATAGATAGATATGAGATAGATAGATATGAGATAGATAGATATGAGATAGATAGATAGATAGATAGATAGATAGATAGATAGATAGATAGATAGATAGGAGAGAGATAGATATAGATAGATAGATAGATAGATAGATAGATAGATAGATAGATAGGAGAGAGATAGATAGATAGATATGAGATAGATAGATAGATAGATAGATAGATAGATAGATAGATAGATAGATAGATAGATAGATGTGAGATAGATATGAGATAGATAGATAGATAGATAGATAGGAGATAGATATGGGATAGATAGATAGATAGATAGATATGAGATAGATAGATAGATGGATATGAGAGGTATTATTGTACCTTAGCGCTACAGAAACTGGTGGGTGTTCACCAGGTTAAGGCAGTTTGACAACCAGATGACCCCCCCTGTTTCTCATTGGCTGGAGGGCTGGCTGCACATCCTTGGCCTCACATGTCCTCAATACTCTGGTTTACAGATGAAATTGTCTCATGCCCCTGCTCACACTGCAGCCACCGCCGGCCTGCGAGCGCCATTCTCCCCGCTACAGCAAACTTCTGCTGAGGCGGCCATGCAGCTGTCCCTGCTGTCCCAGCAGTCGTCTACAGCTTCCATGTGCTCATGCCCTTGCTGTTAGTGTAGCTGGCGGCAGCCGCCGCTGGCATTGTCCCCGCTGGAGCTCCAATGTGTTGTGCTGCGGTGCCCCTGCTCAAGCCCCCGCTGTCTGTGAATACGGCGGCCGCCGCCACCACTGCCATTGTCCCCACTGGAAATCCGATGTGTTGTGCTGTGGTGTCCCTGCTCATGCCCCCGCTGTCAGTGCAGCCGGTGGCGTCCGCCTCTGCCATTGTCCACGCTGGAGCTCCAATGTGGTGTGCTGTTGAACCCCTGATCCTGCCTCAGCTCTCAGTTTAGCAGCGGCCACCCTTGCAGCAGTGCTGTGACTGTGGGTGACGCTGGCCTCCCATCTTCCCTTAACAGCTCCTGGAGGCGCTGGACCACAGTACTCTGTCGCAGGACCTTACACTTCTCCCTGCCAGGACCTGCACTGGGAGTGCAGCCTGCAGCAAATCACAAGCAGGCGGTGTCACCTGGCTGTCAAACAGCCTTCACCAGTTCCGGTGGCGTCAAGGTACAATAATACCGATATGAGATAGATAGATAGATAGACATGAGAGAGATACATAGATAGATATGAGATTCATACATACTCAGATAGACGATAGATAGATAGATAGATAGATAGACATGAGACAGATACATAGATAGATAGATATGAGATTTATACATAGACAGATAGATGATAGATAGATGGGAGATATAGATAGATAGATAGATAGATATGAGATAGATAGATAGATAGATAGATAGACATAAGACAGATAGATAGATAGATAGATAGATAGGAAATAGATAGATATGAGATAGATAGATATGAGATAGATAGATATATAGATAGATAGATAGATAGATAGATAGATAGATAGATAGATAGATATGAGATAGATAGATAGATAGATATGAGATTTATACATAGACAGATAGACGATAGATAGATGGGAGATAGATAGATATGAGATAGATAGATAGATATGAGATAGATAGATAGATAGATATGAGATAGATAGATAGATAGATAGATAGATAGATATGAGATAGATAGATAGATAGATAGATAGATAGATAGATAGATAGATAGATAGATATGAGATAGATAGATAGATACGAGATAGATAGATCGATAGATAGATAGATAGATAGCTACTAGAGATGAGCGAGCACCAAAATGCTCGGGTGCTCATTACTCGGGACGAAATTATCGCGATGCTCGGGGGTTCGTTTCGAATAACGAACCCCATTGAAGTCAATGGGCGACCTGAGCATTTTTGTATTTCGCCGATGCTCGCTAAGGTTTTCATGTGTGAAAATCTGGGCAATTCAAGAAAGTGATGGGAACGACACAGCAACGGATAGGGCAGGCGAGGAGCTACATGTTGGGCTGCATCTCAAGTTCCCAGGTCCCACTATTAAGCCACAATACCGGCAAGAGTGGGCCCCCCCCCCCTCCCAACAACTTTTACTTCTGAAAAGCCCTCATTAGCAATGCATACCTTAGCTAAGCACCACACTACCTCCAACAAAGCACAATCACTGCCTGCATGACACTCCGCTGCCACTTCTCCTGAGTTACATGCTGCCCCCCCCCCCCGCACGACCCAGTGTCCACAGCGCACACCAAAGTGTCCCTGCGCAGCCTTCAGCTGCCCTCATGCCACACCACCCTCATGTCTATTTATAAGTGCGTCTGCCATGAGGAGGAACCGCAGGCACACACTGCAGAGGGTTGGCACGGCTAGGTAGCGACCCTCTTTAAAAGGGGCGGGGCGATAGCCCACAATGCTGTACAAAAGCAATGAGAAATATAATCCTGTGCCACCGCCATCAGGAGCTGCACACGTGGGCATAGCAATGGGGAACCTATGTGCCACACACTATTCATTCTGTCAAGGTGTCTGCATGCCCCAGTCAGACTGCGGTTTTTAATTCATAGACACAGGCAGGTACAACTCCCTATTGTGAAGTCCCTGTGGACCGACAGCATGGGTGGCTCCCTGGAACCCACCGGCGGTACATAAAAATATCCCATTGCATTGCCCAACACAGCTGAGGTAGTAATGTCATGTTTAATACAGGTGGGCTTCGGCCCACACTGCATGCCCCAGTCTGACTGGGGTTCTTTAGAAGTGGAAACAGATGCATTTATAATTCCCTGTGGACCCACAGCATGGGTGGGTGCCAGGAAGCCACCGGTGGTACATAAAAATATCCCATTGCATTGCCCAACACAGCTGAGGTAGTAATGTCGTGCGAAACAAAGTGGGTCTATACACTTCTGTATGGCCATATTAATGCACTTTGTAATGTACATTGTGCATTAATTATGAGCCATGCAGAAGTTATCAAAAGTTTTATACTTACCTGCTCCGTTGCTAGCGTCCTCGTCTCCATGGTGCCGACTAATTTTCGGCCTCTAATGGCCAAATTAGCCGCGCTTGCGCAGTCCAGGTCTTTTGCTGTCTTCAATGGGGCCGCTCGTGCAGAATGCCGTCTCCGTGTAGCTCCGCCCCGTCACGTGCCGATTCCAGCCAATCAGGAGGCTGGAATCGGCAATGGACCGCACAGAAGCCCTGCGGTCCACAGACAGAGAGGATCCCGGCGGCCATCTTCAGCAGGTGAGTATGAAGACGCCGGACCGCCGGGATTCAGGTAAGCGCTCTCCGGTTTGTTTTTTTAACCCCTGCATCGGGGTTGTCTCGCGCCGAACGGGGGGGGGGGGTTAAAAAAAAAAAAAAAAAACGTTTCGGCGCGGGACAACCCCTTTAATGCAGGTGGGCTTCGGCCCACACTGCATGCCCCAGTCAGACTGCGGTTTTTTAGAAGTGGAAACAGATACATTTATAATTCCCTGTGGACCCACAGCACGGGTGGCTCCCTGGAACCCACCGGCGGTACATAAAAATATCCCATTGCATTGCCCAACACAGCTGAGGTAGTAATGTCGTGCTTAATACAGGTGGGCTTCGGCCCACACTGCATGCCCCAGTCTGACTGGTAATATGTACCTTCAGGCCTTAGTCAGACGGGCGTTTTTTCGCGCGATTTGCGGATCGCATGTCGGATGCGCATCCGCAAATCGCGAGACCGGTGCGCGCAACTCGCCCGCAAATCGCCCATAAATCTGCTCCTAGCCGCGTTTCATTAGAAACGGGCCGGAGCTGTCCAGCGCATTGCATTCAATGGAGACGGCAATAGAGCCGACTCCATTTAAAGCAATGCGCTGCGGGCGAGTCCGGGATGAATTGTCGGTAAGGGCTTAAATATATAAGCCCTTCCCTGCAATTCATCCTAAAATGTGTTAAAATAAAAAAAAATTGTATACTCACCTTCTGCCGGCAGCCGGAGCTCTGCACAGCCGTCCTGCAGTGGGTGTGAAGGGGGTGTGAGTCAGACCTGCCCCCTGATTGGCTCAGCGCTGAGCCAATCAGAGGCATGCCTCACTCACACCCATTCATGAATTCATGAATGGATGTGAGTCAGACCTGCCCCTGATTGGCTCAGCGCTGAGAGGCAGCAGTCACTCACCCATTCATGAATTCATGAATGGGTGTGTGAGTGTTTTCAGCCTCTGATTGGTCAGGGCTGTGACCAATCAGAGGCAGATCATTCAGCAGGCGGGGATTTTAAAGCCCCGCCGGCTGAATAGTGCCAAGAAGCAGTTCAGGAGAACTGACAGCGGCCGCGGCTGGACTCCGGCTGCAGCGGAAAGGTGAGTATACAATTTTTTTTTATTTTAACACATTTTAGGATGAATTGCAGGGAAAGGCTTATATATTTAACCCCTTCCCGACAATTCACCCCGCGCACGCCGGCAACTCATTGCTTTCAATGGAGCGGCTGTATTGCCCCTCCATTGAATTCAATGGGCAAACGTCGTTCTTCTCTGCCACAGCTGTTACAGCTGTGGCAGAGAAGAATGATTTGTCTTCTATATGTTCTCAATGGGGTCGGCGCTGCTGCCGCCTGCCCCATTGAGCGCATGTACAGAAGAGAACAGGAATCGCAGATCGCAGATAGGTGCGATCTGCGATTTTTTGTTCTATAATTTATCGGACGAGCGCATAAAAAGCGCTCATGTGTCCGATACCATTGCAAAGCAATGGTTTTAAAAAATCGCCGGACTCATGCGCATGCGCAAATCGCGGCTAAAAACGCCCGTCTGACTAAGGCCTAACAGTAACCTCGTTGGTGGTAATGTGGTGGTGACTGCGGACCTGGTAGCGCGGTTTTATGTAGTTGGTTTTCGGAATGTGGCCAGGATTAAGTGAGCCGTGGCGGGGGGATGGTGGTGGTGCTCTCTTGTTGTGTCGTTAAAGGTGAAATTCTTGGACTGCCACCAGACGGACCAATGCAAAGGTATTTGCCAATAATGTTTTCATTGTTGGAGGAGGAGCCGGGATGTTTTGGAGGCACTATGTGTCCTCTACACGTGTCCGTGGTTATATGCACCTTAACAGTAACAGCGTTGGTGGGAAATGGCCTCGCCGCCATCATGTCTTTGTGAAGCCTCTGTTTCCACACCCCAGTGACATACCATTAGCAGCGGTATAGGCAGAGCCCACAATTATTAACATTTCAGCGGTAGCATTAGGGACAGGCCCCACTAACATATCACTAGCAGCAGTATAGGGGGAGCGCAGTCTTCGTTCTATTTCAGTAATAGTAGCACTCAAGACAGGCCCCAGTAACATTCCCATTGCAGCAGTTTAGGGAGATAACAGTCTCTTTCACATTTCAGTAGCTGCAGTATAGACAAGGCCCCAGTTACATTTATGTAGCTAAAGTGTAGGCCAACCCCACACACCTTTCTGTACCATGAGTGCAGGCGAAGAACATAGAAATTACTATGATTGATTACACTGTAGGTGAGGGCCCAAAAAAATTGGTGTACCAACAGTAGTAATGTACCTCAGAAAAAATTGGCCATGCCCAACCAAGATGGCAGGTGAAACCCATTAATCGCTTTGGTTAATGTGGCTTAAGTGGTAACTAGGCCTGGAGGCAGCCCAGTTTAACGAAAAATTGGTTCAAGATAAAGTTTCAACGCTTTTAAGAGCATTGAAACGTATAAAAATTGTTTAGAAAAATTATATGAGTGAGCCTTGTGGCCCTAAGAAAAATTGCCCGTTCGGCGTGATTACGTGAGGTTTCAGGAGGAGGAGCAGGAGGAGGAGGAGGAATATTATACACAGATTGATGAAGCAGAAATGTCCCCGTTTTGGATGGTGAGAGAGAACGATGCTTCCATCCGCGGGTGCAGCCTACGTATTGTTTAGGTATCGCTGCTGTCCGCTGGTGGAGAAGAAAAGTCTGGGGAAATCCAGGCTTTGTTCATCTTTATGAGTGTAAGCCTGTCGGCACTGTCGGTTGACAGGCAGGTACGCTTATCTGTGATGATTCCCCCAGCCGCACTAAACACCCTCTCTGACAAGACGCTAGCCGCAGGACAAGCAAGCACCTCCAGGGCATACAGCGCGAGTTCAGGCCACGTGTCCAGCTTCGACACCCAGTAGTTGTAGGTGGCAGAGGCGTCAGGGAGGACGGTCGTGCGATCGGCTACGTACTCCCTCACCATCCTTTTACAGTGCTCCCGCCGACTCAGCCTTGACTGGGGAGCGGTGACACAGTCTTGCTGGGGAGCCATAAAGCTGTCCAGGGCCTTAAAGACTGTTGCACTGCCTGTGCTGTACATGCTGCTCGATCTCCGCACCTCCCCTGCTACCTGGCCCTCGGAACTGCGCCTTCTGACACTAGCGCTGTCGGATGGGAAGTTTACCATCAGCTTGTCCGCCAGGGTCCTGTGGTATAGCAACACTCTCGAACCCCTTTCCTCTTCGGGAATGAGAGTGGAAAGGTTCTCCTTATACCGTGGGTCGAGCAGTGTGTACACCCAGTAATCCGTAGTGGCCAGAATGCGTGTAACGCGAGGGTCACGAGAAAGGCATCCTAACATGAAGTCAGCCATGTGTGCCAGGGTACCTGTACGCAACACATGGCTGTCTTCACTAGGAAGATCACTTTCAGGATCCTCCTCATCCTCCTCCTCCTCCTCAGGCCATACACGCTGAAAGGATGACAGGCAAGCAGCATGGGTACCGTCAGCAGTGGGCCAAGCTGTCTCTTCCCCCTCCTCCTCATCCTCCTCATGCTCCTCCTCCTCCTCCTGAATGCGCTGAGATATAGACAGGAGGGTGCTCTGACTATCCAGCGACATACTGTCTTCCCCCGGCTCTGTTTCCGAGCGCAAAGCAGCTGCCTTTATGCTTTGCAGGGAACTTCTCAAGAGGCATAGCAGAGGAATGGTGACGCTAATGATTGCAGCATCGCCGCTCACCACTTGGGTAGACTGCTCAAAGTTTCGAAGGACCTGGCAGATGTCTGCCAACCAGGCCCACTCTTCTGAAAAGAATTGAGGAGGCTGACTCCCACTGCGCCGCCCATGTTGGAGTTGGTATTCCACTATAGCTCTACGCTGCTCATAGAGCCTGGCCAACATGTGGAGCGTAGAGTTCCACCGTGTGGGCACGTTGCACAGCAGTCGGTGCACTGGCAGAGTAAACCGATGTTGCAGGGTCCGCAGGGTGGCAGCGTCCGTGTGGGACTTGCGGAAATGTGCGCAGAGCCGGCGCACCTTTACGAGCAGGTCTGACAAGCGGGGGTAGCTTTTCAGAAAGCGCTGAACCACCAAATTAAAGACGTGGGCCAGGCATGGCACGTGCGTGAGGCTGCCGAGCTGCAGAGCCGCCACCAGGTTACGGCCGTTGTCACACACGACCATGCCCGGTTGGAGGCTCAGCGGCGCAAGCCAGCGGTCGGTCTGCTCTGTCAGACCCTGCAGCAGTTCGTGGGCCGTGTGCCTCTTATCTCCTAAGCTGAGTAGTTTCAGCACGGCCTGCTGACGCTTGCCCACCGCTGTGCTGCCACGACGCGCGACACCGACTGCTGGCGACGCGCTGCTGCTGCTGACACATCTTGATTGCGAGACAGAGGTTGCGTTGGAGGAGGAGGAGGAGGAGGGTGCTTTAGTGGAGGAAGCATACACCGCCGCAGATACCACCACCGAGCTGGGGCCCGCAATTCTGGGGGTGGGTAGGACGTGAGCGGTCCCAGGCTCTGACTCTGTCCCAGCCTCCACTAAATTCACCCAATGTGCCGTCAGGGAGATGTAGTGGCCCTGCCCGCCTGTGCTTGTCCACGTGTCCGTTGTTAAGTGGACCTTGGCAGTAACCGCGTTGGTGAGGGCGCGTACAATGTTGCGGGAGACGTGGTCGTGCAGGGCTGGGACGGCACATCGGGAAAAGTAGTGGCGACTGGGAACTGAGTAGCGCGGGGCCGCCGCCGCCATCATACTTTTGAAGGACTCCGTTTCCACAACCCTATACGGCAGCATCTCAAGGCTGATAAATTTGGCTATGTGGACGGTTAACGCTTGAGCGTGCGGGTGCGTGGCGGCGTACTTGCGCTTGCGCTCAAACACTTGCGCTAGCGACGGCTGGACGGTGCGGTGCGAGACATTGCTGGATTGGGCCGAGGACAGCGGAGGTGAGGGTGTGGGTGCAGGCCAGGAGACGGTAGTGCCTGTGTCCTCAGAGCGGGGTTGGATCTCAGTGGCAGGTTGGGGCACAGGGGGAGAGGCAGCGGTGCAAACCGGAGGCGGTGAACGGCCTTCGTCCCACCTTGTGGGGTGCTTGGCCATCATATGTCTGCGCATGCTGGTGGTGGTGAGGCTGTTGGTGGTGGCTCCCCAGCTGATCTTGGCGCGACAAAGGTTGCACACCACTGTTCGTCGGTCGTCAGGCGTCTCTGTGAAAAACTGCCAGACCTTAGAGCACCTTGGCCTCTGCAGGGTGGCATGGCGCGAGGGCGCGCTTTGGGAAACAGTTGGTGGATTATTCGGTCTGGCCCTGCCTCTACCCCTGGCCACCGCACTGCCTCTTGCAACCTGCCCTGCTGCTGCCCTTGCCTCCCCCTCTGAAGACCTGTCCTGAGTAGGCGTTGCAAACCAGGTGGGGTCAGTCACCTCATCGTCCTGCTGCTCTTCCTCAGAATCCTCTGTGCGCTCCTCCCTCGGATTTACTGCCCTTACTACTACCTCAGTGATAGACAACTGTGTCTCATCGTCATCGTCCTCCTCACCCACTGAAAGGTCTTGAGACAGTTGCCGGAAGTCCCCAGCCTCATCCCCCGGACCCCGGGAACTTTCCAATGGTTGGGCATCAGTGACGATAAACTCCTCTGGTGGGAGAGGAACCACTGCTGCCCAATCTGAGCAGGGGCCCGAGAACAGTTCCTGGGAGTCTTCCCGCTCCTGAGCATGTGTCATTGTAGTGGAGTGAGGAGGCTGGGAGGAAGGAGGAGCAGCAGCCAGAGGATTCGGATTTGCAGCACTGGACGGCGCAGAACTGTGGGTGGATGATAGGTTGCTCGAAGCACTTTCTGCCATCCACGACAGGACCTGCTCACACTGCTCATTTTCTAATAAAGGTCTCCCGCGTGGACCCATTAATTGGGCGATGAATGTGGGGACGCCAGAAACGTGCCTCTCTCCTAATCGCGCAGCAGTCGGCTGCGATACACCTTGATCAGGAGCTCGGCCTGTGCCCACACCCTCACTTGGGCCTACGCGTCCTCGGCCACGTCCACGTCCTCTAGGCCTACTCCTACCCCTCAGCATGCTGTATTACCAGTGATTTCCCAGGCAGGAAATAAATTGGCGCAAGCCTGCAGGCCAAATAGAATGTTTCCCTTTTTTTTTAAAGGGAAGGCCCACTGACTATATTCAATCAGATAAGATTAGAAATGTGTTCCACAGAACTGCAGTGTTATATGAAGTGCAGCAGAGCGGTGATTTTTCCCAGGCAGGAAATAAATTGGCGCAAGCCTGCTGTTAAACGTAGCTGGCTGCGTATGATTTCTTTACGTTCTCCACCCACCACACACGTACCCAGAACGCTGAGGACTGTCAGAGGCAGGCCAAATAGAATGTTTCCCTTTTTTTTTAAAGAAAAGGCCCACTGACTATATTCAATCTATAATATATGTCTTCTGGCCCTGCCTACACAATTCTGTCCCTGTAGTATTACTGCAGGGCGCAATGCTCTGCACAGCCGATTTTGAAAAAAAAAAAATATGCAACACTGCTAACAGCAGCCTGCACAGTACTGCACACGGTTAAATGTGGCCCTAAGAAGGACCGTTGGGGTTCTTGAAGCCTACACTCACTCCTAACACTCTCCCTGCCTAACCACCACTTCTGTCCCTGTAGTATTACTGCAGGGCGCAATGCTCTGCACAGCCGATTTTGAAAAAAAAAAAAAAAATGTGCAACACTCCTAACAGCACCCTCCACACTACTGCACACGGATAGATGTGGCCCTAAGAAGGACCGTTGGGGTTCTTGAAGCCTACACTCACTCCTAACACTCTCCCTACAGCAGCTCCAACACAACAGCACTTTCCCTCAGCTAACTCACAACGCATCTGAGGCGAGCCGTGGGAGGGGCCGATTTTTATACTCAGGTGACATCTGATCTCGCCAGCCACTCACAGCAGGGGGGTGGTATAGGGCTTGAACGTCACAGGGGGAAGTTGTAATGCCTTCCCTGTCTTTCAATTGGCCAGAAAAGCGCGCTAACGTCTCGGAGATGAAAGTGAAAGTAACCGGAACATCGCGTGGTGCTCGTTAAGAGTAACGAGCATCCCGAACACCCTAATATTCGCCCGAGCATCAAGCTCGGACGAGTACGTTCGCTCATCTCTAATAGCTACTGTAGATGTAAACTAAAACTGAAGGTCCCATCTGAAATATATTTAATATAAAAAGTTTCTGTTTCACAATTTGCATTCTACGCAGACCATTATGAGAAGGTCAGATGAAGGCAATGGCTGGAATATTCTGTAAAGCAGATTTATAAGGTGGAAGTCAGTCAAGGTCATGTTACCTGGCTTCTTGAAAGTATCTTGTGCTTGTTTATTGTATTGTTATACCTTATGTGGACTGATTTTGTGGCTTTGAATTTCAGCCATTTGTGAAACTATGTCCTGAATAGTAATATGTTATCTACTCTGACTGCAAAATTGGGTAAAATCCATCCAGATTCAGATT